>NC_070586.1:37068102-37103102 GCF_027409825.1 Scomber japonicus | reverse complement strand
CTCTCACGGTGTTTTCAGTTTTTGGACAGGAGTTACGGTTTTCTCACAGTTTGCAATTGTTCGGGACCTTGTCAGAAGCCAAATCCCTCAGAATTTTGAGACATTTTTCAAGGCAGATCCTGAAATCGCCGTAGCAACCGCAGGGCCTTAGCTGACCTTGGCAACCTGTTGCTGGGCAGAATCTGACCTACTTTTTTGTGATTGGCTGAACTGATCTACCTTTTTGTGATTGGCTAATTCTACCTGTCTGTCTGTTTTGCCAGTTAACTGAGGTAGTGGCCGAGCTAGTATTGATACTCTGTCTCTATATATACATATGAATTATACTGACAGTCTTACTGCTCAAATGCAGGCTGGTGTGTGTGTGTGTGTGTGTGTGTGTGTGTGTGTGTGTGTGTGTGTACACACTGTGTTGTAGTGATTAGAGTTAGTGCATGTTGCTACTGCCTTGTGCTCTGTGTGCTACTCTCTGCTTACATCTACTGTTACACTTGATACTGACCAGTAAGATGTACTTAATACTGCCACAGTAAAAGTTACTTAGTGTTATATGATCAGGGTGACTTTTGAACACTGGAAATAAATCGTGTACTCGTCCCGGCAGTAGCCCCGGGGCACTCAAAATTTCCCTGGAATTTTCTAGTGTTTACTTTACAATTCTCTTTTGCCATATTTCGGCGCGTAACTCCTCCCGCAGCTTTGAGAAAACCCCGACAATATATACATCAAAACGTGCGGCTCGATCGGGGGAAGGGTGCTATGACTTTTGGTGTTGAAATTCCTATTTTTCGCAAAGTTATTCCCAAAACAAAATAGGCATGATTCTCCATTGGAAATGAATGGGAATTTCTTTTTGAACACAAAATTTCATCTTTTTTCAGAGTCACCTAGCTCTCTCATACTTGCACATAGAAATGTGATTCAAACTTTAAAACGAAGGACAACTTGTTCTCTCTTCACAACACAGTTATTGACACTCTTACTGCTCAAATGAAGGCTAGGCAGGTGTGTGTGTGTGTGTGTGTGTGTGTTTTGTACACACTATGTAGTGTGCTAACATTATATGTGAAGTGTAAAGTGCTGTAGTGTCGTGCATAGAGTTAGTGCATGTTGCTCCTGCCTTGTGCTCTGTGTGCTACTCTCTGCTGTACTCATCCCGGCAGTAGCCCCGAGGCACTCAAAATTTCCCTGGAATTTTCTAGTGTTTACTTTACAATTCTCTTTTGCCATATTTCGGCGCGTAACTCGTCCCGCAGCTTTGAGAAAACCCCAACAATATATACATCAAAACGTTCGGCTCGATCGGGGGAGGGGTGCTATGACTTTTGGTGTTGAAATTGCAATTTTTCCCAAAGTTATTCCCAAAACAAAACAGGCATAATTCTCCATTGGAAATGAATGGGAATTTCTTTTTGAACACAAAATTTCATCTTTTTTCAGAGTCACCTAGCTCTCTTATACTTGCACATGGAAATGTGATTCAAACTTTAAAACGAAGGACAACTTGTTCTCTCTTCACAACACTAAACTGTTTTTCCATAACATGTAAACTTTTCAAACTATGAGCATTCAAAGGAGGAGTGGAAATCACTTTTTCTTCAAAGTTAGAGTGGAAGCATTAGTTATTGACACTCTTACTGCTCAAATGCAGGCCAGGCAGGTATGTGTGTGTGTGTGTCTGTGTGTGAGTGTTTGTATACACTATGTTGTGTGCTAATACAGGGTATGTGTGAAGCGTCAAGTGCTGTAGTGTCGTGCATAGAGTTAGTGCATGTTGCTACTGCCTTGTGCTCTGTGTGCTACTCTCTGCTGTACTCGTCCCGGCAGTAGCCCCGTGGCACTCAAAATTTCCCTGGAATTTTCTAGTTATTTTTTTTAATTCTTCCGCCGTTTTTCGGCGCGTAACTCCTCCCACAGCTTTGAGAAAACCCCGACAATATATACATCAAAACGTGCGGCTCGATCGGGGGAGGGGTGCTATGACTTTTGGTGTCGAAATTCCAAAGTTTCCCAAAGTTATTCCCAAAAAACCGGGAATATTTCTCCATTGAAAATGAATGGGAATTTTTTTTTAAAAACACAAAATTTCACCTTTTTTCAGAGTCACCTAGCTCTCTCATACGTGCACGTAGAAACATGATTTAAACTTTTCAACGGAGGAAAACTCACTTTTTCGTCAAAGTTAGAGTGGAAGCGGCAGTTAGCTAGAGTGTGAGAAGCAGTAATGCATAACCTTCATTTTTATTTTTAACTCGAGCTCACGGCCAAACCGTAAAAAGGAGACAAATAATTTTTGGTCAAAATATAGACATAGGTGTTGGGATTCATAAAATGTGAAGTTGACAAAATTTAAACGGGGGGGCCGAGACCGGCGGCAATCCCTGTCTCGCTCCCCATTAAACCTAATGTAATCGTCTTCTCTTTTCAAATGAATCTCACTCTGTGTTCACACTGAGCTTACTCGCTCATTTTAAGGAATATGTGAATAAAATAAACACTGTCAGAATCTGCCGGCTTCTGTGTCTCTCACGGTGTTTTCGGTTTTTGGACAGGAGTTCCGGTTTTCTCACAGTTTGCAATTGTTCGGAACCTTGTCAGAAGCCAAATCCTTTAGAATGTTGAGACATTTTTCAAGGCAGATCCTGAAATCGCCGTAGCAACCGCAGGGCCTTAGCTGACCTTGGCAACCTGTTGCTGGGCAGAATCTGACCTACTTTTTTGTGATTGGCTAAACTGATCTACCTTTTTGTGATTGGCTAATTCTACCTGTCTGTCTGTTTTGCCAGTTAACTGAGCTAGTATTGATAGTCTCTCTCTATATATATACATATGAATTATATTGACACTCTTACTGCTCAAATGCTGGCTTGTGTGTGTGTGTGTGTGTGAGAGAGAGTGTGTGTGAGTACACACTGTATTGTAGTGCTTAGAGTTAGTGCATGTTGCTACTGCCTTGTGCTCTGTGTGCTACTCTCTGCTTACATCTACTGTTACACTTGATACTGACTAGTAAGATGCACTTAATACTGCCACAGTAAAAGTTACTTAGTGTTATATGATCAGGGTGACATTTGAACACTGGAAATAAATCGTGTACTCGTCCCGGCAGTAGCCCCGTGGCACTCAAAATTTTCCTGGAATTTTCTAGTTAGTGCCACGGTGTTCAAGCCCCGAGGCATTCCACTCCAGAAGCTGGAGAGGAATGCCTCAGGGCGAAGCCCCGAGGCAACTATTAATCTTCTCCATACTTAATATTATTATTCCGCTTCTTCCGCCGTTTTTCGGCGCGTAACTCCTCCCGCAGCTTTGAGAAAACCCCGACAATATATACATCAAAACGTGCGGCTCGATCGGGGGAGGGGTGCTATGACTTTTGGTGTTGAAATTCCAATTTTTCCCAAAGTTATTCCCGAAACAAAACAGGCATAATTCTCCATTGGGAATGAATGGGAATTTCTTTTTAAACACAAAATTTCAACTTTTTTCAGAGTCACCTAGCTCTCTCATACTTGCACATAGAAATGTGATTCAAACTTTAAAACGAAGGAAAACTTGTGCTCTCTTCACAACACTAAACTGTTTTAACATAACATGTAAACTTTTCAAACTATGAGCAGTCAAACAAGGAGTGGAAATCACTTTTTCTTCAAAGTTAGAGTGGAAACATCAGTTATTGACACTCTTACTGCTCAAATGCAGGCCAGGCAGGTGTGTGTGTGTGTGTGTGTGTGTGTGTGCGTGTGTGTGTGTGTGTGTGTGTTTGTGTTGTGTTAATACACACTGTATTGTGCTATCACAGAGTATATGTGAAGTGTAAAGTGATGTAGTGTAGTGCTTAGAGTTAGTGCATGTTGCTACTCTCTGCTTACATCTACTGTTACACTTGATACTGACCAGTAAGATGTACTTAATACTGCCACAGTAAAAGTTACTTAGTGTTATATGATCAGGGTGACTTTTGAACACTGGAAATAAATCGTGTACTCGTCCCGGCAGTAGCCCCGTGGCACTCAAAATTTCCCTGGAATTTTCTAGTTTTTACTTTACAATTCTCTTTTGCCATATTTCGGCGCGTAACTCCTCCCACAGCTTTGAGAAAACCCCAACAATATATACATCAAAACGTGCGGCTCGATCGGGGGAGGGGTGCTATGACTTTTGGTGTTGAAATTCCAATTTTTCCCAAAGTTATTCCCGAAACAAAACAGGCATAATTCTCCATTGGGAATGAATGGGAATTTCTTTTTGAACACAAAATTTCATCTTTTTTCAGAATCACCTAGCTCTCTTATACTTGCACATAGAAATGTGATTCAAACTTTAAAACGAAGGAAAACTTGTTCTCTCTTCACAACACAGTTATTGACACTCTTACTGCTCAAATGAAGGCCAGGCAGGTGTGTGTGTGTGTGTGTGTGTTAGTGTCTTTGTGTGTGTGTTTTGTACACACTATGTAGTGTGCTAACATTATATGTGAAGTGTAAAGTGCTGTAGTGTCGTGCATAGAGTTAGTGCATGTTGCTACTGCCTTATGCTCTGTGTGCTACTCTCTGCTGTACTCGTCCCGGCAGTAGCCCCGTGGCACTCAAAATTTCCCTGGAATTTTCTAGTTAGTGCCACGGGGTTCAAGCCCCGAGGCATTCCACTCCAGAAGCTGGAGAGGAATGCCTCGGGCGAAGCCCGAAGCAACTATTAATCTTCTCCATACTTATTATTATTCTTTTTCTTCTTCCGCCGTTTTTCGGCGCGTAACTCCTCCCACAGCTTTGAGAAAACCCCGACAATATATACATCAAAACGTGCGGCTCGATCGGGAAAGAGGTGCTATGACTTTTGGTGTTGAAATTCCAAAGTTTCCCAAAGTTATTCCCAAAAAACCGGGAATATTTCTCCATTGAAAATGAATGGGATTTTTTTTTTAAAAGCACAAAAATTCACTTTTTTTCAGAGTCACCTAGTTCGCTCATACGTGCACATAGAAACGTCATTCAAACTTTAAAACGAAGGAAAATTTGTCCTCTCTGGAAAAATACCAAATTATTTTACATAACATGTAAACTTTTCAAACTGTGAGCAGTCAAACGAGGAGTGGAAATCACTTTTTCGTCAAAGTTAGAGTGGAAGCGGCAGTTAGTTAGAGTGTGAGAAGCAGTAATTCATAACCTTCATTTTTATTTTTAACTCGAGCTCACGGCCAAACCGTAAAAAGGAGACAAATAATTTTTTGTCAAAATGTAGACATAGGTGTTGGGATTCATAAAATGTGAAGTTGACAGGCGGGGTCTGCACAAAATTTAAACGGGGGGGCCAAGACCGGCGGCAATACCTGTCTCACTCCCCATTAAACCTAATGTAATCATCTTCTTTTTTCAAAAGAATCTCACTCTGTGTTCGCACTGAGCTTACTCGCTCATTTTAAGGAATATCTGAATAAAATAAACACTGTCAGAATCTGCCGGCTTCTGTGTCTCTCACAGTGTTTTCAGTTTTTGGACAGGAGTTACGGTTTTCTCACAGTTTGCAATTGTTCGGGACCTTGTCAGAAGCCAAATCCCTCAGAATTTTGAGACATTTTTCAAGGCAGATCCTGAAATCGCCGTAGCAACCGCAGGGCCTTAGCTGACCTTGGCAACCTGTTGCTGGGCAGAATCTGACCTACTTTTTTGTGATTGGCTGAACTGATCTACCTTTTTGTGATTGGCTAATTCTACCTGTCTGTCTGTTTTGCCAGTTAACTGAGGTAGTGGCCGAGCTAGTATTGATACTCTGTCTCTATATATACATATGAATTATACTGACAGTCTTACTGCTCAAATGCAGGCTGGTGTGTGTGTGTGTGTGTGTGTGTGTACACACTGTGTTGTAGTGATTAGAGTTAGTGCATGTTGCTACTGCCTTGTGCTCTGTGTGCTACTCTCTGCTTACATCTACTGTTACACTTGATACTGACCAGTAAGATGTACTTAATACTGCCACAGTAAAAGTTACTTAGTGTTATATGATCAGGGTGACTTTTGAACACTGGAAATAAATCGTGTACTCGTCCCGGCAGTAGCCCCGGGGCACTCAAAATTTCCCTGGAATTTTCTAGTGTTTACTTTACAATTCTCTTTTGCCATATTTCGGCGCGTAACTCCTCCCGCAGCTTTGAGAAAACCCCGACAATATATACATCAAAACGTGCGGCTCGATCGGGGGAGGGGTGCTATGACTTTTGGTGTTGAAATTCCTATTTTTCGCAAAGTTATTCCCAAAACAAAATAGGCATGATTCTCCATTGGAAATGAATGGGAATTTCTTTTTGAACACAAAATTTCATCTTTTTTCAGAGTCACCTAGCTCTCTCATACTTGCACATAGAAATGTGATTAAAACTTTAAAACGAAGGACAACTTGTTCTCTCTTCACAACACAGTTATTGACACTCTTACTGCTCAAATGAAGGCTAGGCAGGTGTGTGTGTGTGTGTGTGTGTGTGTTTTGTACACACTATGTAGTGTGCTAACATTATATGTGAAGTGTAAAGTGCTGTAGTGTCGTGCATAGAGTTAGTGCATGTTGCTCCTGCCTTGTGCTCTGTGTGCTACTCTCTGCTGTACTCATCCCGGCAGTAGCCCCGAGGCACTCAAAATTTCCCTGGAATTTTCTAGTGTTTACTTTACAATTCTCTTTTGCCATATTTCGGCGCGTAACTCCTCCCGCAGCTTTGAGAAAACCCCAACAATATATACATCAAAACGTTCGGCTCGATCGGGGGAGGGGTGCTATGACTTTTGGTGTTGAAATTGCAATTTTTCCCAAAGTTATTCCCAAAACAAAACAGGCATAATTCTCCATTGGAAATGAATGGGAATTTCTTTTTGAACACAAAATTTCATCTTTTTTCAGAGTCACCTAGCTCTCTTATACTTGCACATGGAAATGTGATTCAAACTTTAAAACGAAGGACAACTTGTTCTCTCTTCACAACACTAAACTGTTTTTCCATAACATGTAAACTTTTCAAACTATGAGCATTCAAAGGAGGAGTGGAAATCACTTTTTCTTCAAAGTTAGAGTGGAAGCATTAGTTATTGACACTCTTACTGCTCAAATGCAGGCCAGGCAGGTATGTGTGTGTGTGTGTCTGTGTGTGAGTGTTTGTATACACTATGTTGTGTGCTAATACAGGGTATGTGTGAAGCGTCAAGTGCTGTAGTGTCGTGCATAGAGTTAGTGCATGTTGCTACTGCCTTGTGCTCTGTGTGCTACTCTCTGCTGTACTCGTCCCGGCAGTAGCCCCGTGGCACTCAAAATTTCCCTGGAATTTTCTAGTTAGTGCCACGGGGTTCAAGCCCCGAGGCATTCCACTCCAGAAGCTGGAGAGGAATAGTTGCCTCGGGCTTCGCCCGAGGCAACTATTAATCTTCTCCATACTTATTATTATTATTTTTCTTCTTCCGCCGTTTTTCGGCGCGTAACTCCTCCCGCAGCTTTGAGAAAACCCCGACAATATATACATCAAAACGTGCGGCTCGATCGGGGGATGGGTGCTATGACTTTTGGTGTTGAAATTCCAAAGTTTCCCAAAGTTATTCCCAAAAAACCGGGAATAATTCTCCATTGAAAATGAATGGGAATTTTTTTTTAAAAACACAAAATTTCACCTTTTTTCAGAGTCACCTAGCTCTCTCATACGTGCACGTAGAAACATGATTTAAACTTTTAAACGGAGGAAAACTTGTTCTCTCTGGAAAAATACAAACTATTTTAACATAACATGTAAACTTTTCAAACTATGAGCAATCAAACGAGGAGTGGAAATCACTTTTTCTTCAAAGTTAGAGTGGAAGCGGCAGTTAGCTAGAGTGTGAGAAGCAGTAATGCATAACCTTAATTTTTATTTTTAACTCGAGCTCACGGCCAAACCGTAAAAAGGAGACAAATAATTTTTTGTCAAAATGTAGACATAGGTGTTGGGATTCATAAAATGTGACTTTGACAGGCGGGGTCTGCACAAAATTTAAACGGGGGGGCCGAGACCGGCGGCAATACCTGTCTCGCTCCCCATTAAACCTAATGTAATCGTCTTCTTATTTCAAAAGAATCTCACTCTGTGTTCGCACTGAGCTTACTTGCTCATTTTAAGGAATATCTGAATAAAATAAACACTGTCAGAATCTGCCGGCTTCTGTGTCTCTCACGGTGTTTTCGGTTTTTGGACAGGAGTTACGGTTTTCTCACAGTTTGCAATTGTTCAGGACCTTGTCAGAAGCCAAATCCTTTAGAATTTTGAGACAATTTTCAAGGCAGATCCTGAAATCACCGTAGCAACTGCAGGACCTTAGCTGACCTTGGCAACCTGTCGCTGGGCAGAATCTGACCTACCTTTTTGTGATTGGCTGAACTGATCTACCTTTTTGTGATTGGCTAATTCTACCTGTCTGTCTGTTTTGCCAGTTAACTGAGCTAGTATTGATACTCTCTCTCTATATATACATATGAATTATATTGACACTCTTATTGCTCAAATGCTGGCTTGTGTGTGTGTGTGTGTGTGTGTGTGTGTGTGTCTTTGTTTGTGAGTGTTTGTACACACTATGTTGTGTGCTAATACAGGGTATGTGTGAAGTGTCAAGTGCTGTAGTGTCGTGCATAGAGTTAGTGCATGATGCTACTGCCTTGTGCTCTGTGTGCTACTCTCTGCTTACATCTACTGTTACACTTGATACTGACCAGTAAGATGTACTTAATACTGCCACAGTAAAAGTTACTTAGTGTTATATGATCAGGGTGACTTTTGAACACTGGAAATAAATTTTTTACTCGTCCCGGCAGTAGCCCCGTGGCACTCAAAATTTCCCTGGAATTTTCTAGTGTTTACTTTACAATTCTCTTTTGCCAAATTTCGGCGCGTAACTCCTCCCACAGCTTTGAGAAAACCCCGACAATATATACATCAAAACGTGCGGCTCGATCGGGGGAGGGGTGCTATGACTTTTGGTGTTGAAATTCCTATTTTTCCCAAAGTTATTCCCAAAACAAAATAGGCATAATTCTCCATTGGAAATGAATAGGAATTTCTTTTTAATCACAAAATTTCATCTTTTTTCAGAGTCACCTAGCTCTCTTATACTTGCACATAGAAATGTGATTCAAACTTTAAAACGAAGGAAAACTTGTGCTCTCTTCACAACACTAAACTGTTTTAACATAACATTTAAACTTTTCAAACTATGAGCAGTCAAACGAGGAGTGGAAATCACTTTTTCTTCAAAGTTAGAGTGGAAGCGGCAGTTATTGACACTCTTACTGCTCAAATGCTGGCTTGTGTGTGTGTGTGTGTGTGTG
This sequence comes from Scomber japonicus, assembly GCF_027409825.1. Classification (NCBI taxonomy): domain Eukaryota; kingdom Metazoa; phylum Chordata; class Actinopteri; order Scombriformes; family Scombridae; genus Scomber; species Scomber japonicus. Next base: position 37,093,772 of record NC_070586.1, on the reverse strand, counting down.
TGTGTGTGTGTGTGCTGTAGTGTCATGCATAGAGTCAGTGCATGTTGCTACTGCCTTGTGCTCTGTGTGCTACTCTCTGCTTACATCTACTGTTACACTTGATACTGACCAGTAAGATGTACATAACACTGCCACAGTAAAAGTTACTTAGTGTTATATGATCAGGGTGACTTTTGAACACTGGAAATAAATCATGTACTCGTCCCGGCAGTAGCCCCGTGGCACTCAAAATTTCCCAGGAATTTTCTAGTTATTTTTTTTTATTCTTCCGCCGTTTTTCGGCGCGTAACTCCTCCCACAGCTTTGAGAAAACCCCGACAATATATACATCAAAACGTGCGGCTCGATCGGGGGAGGGGTGCTATGACTTTTGGTGTTGAAATTCCAAAGTTTCCCAAAGTTATTCCCAAAAAACCGGGAATATTTCTCCATTGAAAATGAATGGGATTTTTTTTTTAAAAACACAAAATTTCACCTTTTTTCAGAGTCACCTAGCTCTCTCATACGTGCACGTAGAAACATGATTTAAACTTTTCAACGGAGGAAAACTTGTTCTCTCTGGAAAAATACAAACTATTTTAACATAACATGTAAACTTTTCAAACTATGAGCAGTCAAACGAGGAGTGGAAATCACTTTTTCGTCAAAGTTAGAGTGGAAGCGGCAGTTAGCTAGAGTGTGAGAAGCAGTAAACCATAACCTTAATTTTTATTTTTAACTCGAGCTCACGGCCAAACCGTAAAAAGGAGACAAATAATTTTTTGTCAAAATGTAGACGTAGGTGTTGGGATTCATAAAATGTGACTTTGACAGGCGGGATCTGCACAAAATTTAAACGGGGGGGCCGAGACCGGCGGCAATACCTGTCTCGCTCCCCATTAAACCTAATGTAATCGTCTTCTTATTTCAAAAGAATCTCACTCTGTGTTCGCACTGAGCTTACTCGCCCATTTTAAGGAATATGTGAATAAAATAAACACTGTCAGAATCTTCCGGCTTCTGTGTCTCTCACGGTGTTTTCGGTTTTTGGACAGGAGTTACGGTTTTCTCACAGTTTGCAATTGTTCGGGACCTTGTCAGAAGCCAAATCCTTTAGAATTTTGAGACATTTTTCAAGGCAGATCCTGAAATCGCCGTAGCAACCGCAGGGCCTTAGCTGACCTTGGCAACCTGTTGCTGGGCAGAATCTGACCTACTTTTTTGTGATTGGCTAAACTGATCTACCTTTTTGTGATTGGCTAATTCTACCTGTCTGTCTGTTTTGCCAGTTAACTGGGGTAGCAGCCGAGCTAGTATTGATACTCTCTCTCTATATATACATATGAATTATACTGACAGTCTTACTGCTCAAATGCAGGCTGGTGTGTGTGTGTGTGTGTGTGTGTGTGTGTGTGTGTGTGTGTGTGTGTGTGTGTGTGTGTACACACTGTGTTGTAGTGCTTAGAGTTAGTGCATGTTGCTACTGCCTTGTGCTCTGTGTGCTACTCTCTGCTTACATCTACTGTTACACTTGATACTGACTAGTAAGATGTACTTAATACTGCCACAGTAAAAGTTACTTAGTGTTATATGATTACTTTACAATTCTCTTTTGCCAAATTTCGGCGCGTAACTCCTCCCACAGCTTTGAGAAAACCCCGACAATATATACATCAAAACGTGCGGCTCGATCGGGGGAGGGGTGCTATGACTTTTGGTGTTGAAATTCCTATTTTTCCCAAAGTTATTCCCAAAACAAAATAGGCATAATTCTCCATTGGAAATGAATGGGAATTTCTTTTTAATCACAAAATTTCATCTTTTTTCAGAGTCACCTAGCTCTCTTATACTTGCACATAGAAATGTGATTCAAACTTTAAAACGAAGGAAAACTTGTGCTCTCTTCACAACACTAAACTGTTTTAACATAACATTTAAACTTTTCAAACTATGAGCAGTCAAACGAGGAGTGGAAATCACTTTTTCTTCAAAGTTAGAGTGGAAGCGGCAGTTATTGACACTCTTACTGCTCAAATGCAGGTCAGGCAGGTATGGTGTGTGTGTGTGTGTGTGTGTGTGTGTGTGTGTGTGTGTGTGTGTGCTGTAGTGTCATGCATAGAGTCAGTGCATGTTGCTACTGCCTTGTGCTCTGTGTGCTACTCTCTGCTTACATCTACTGTTACACTTGATACTGACCAGTAAGATGTACATAATACTGCCACAGTAAAAGTTATTTAGTGTTATATGATCAGGGTGACTTTTGAACACTGGAAATAAATCATGTACTCGTCCCGGCAGTAGCCCCGTGGCACTCAAAATTTCCCTGGAATTTTCTAGTGTTTACTTTACAATTCTCTTTTGCCATATTTCGGCGCGTAACTCCTCCCGCAGCTTTGAGAAAACCCCAACAATATATACATCAAAACGTGCGGCTCAATCGGGGGAGGGGTGCTATGACTTTTGGTGTTGAAATTCCTATTTTTCCCAAAGTTATTCCCAAAACAAAACAGGCATAATTCTCCATTGGAAATGAATGTGAATTTCTTTTTGAACACAAAATTTCATCTTTTTTCAGAGTCACCTAGCTCTCTTATACTTGCACATGGAAATGTGATTCAAACTTTAAAACGAAGGACCACTTGTTCTCTCTTCACAACACTAAACTGTTTTTCCATAACATGTAAACTTTTCAAACTATGAGCATTCAAACAAGGAGTGGAAATCACTTTTTCTTCAAAGTTAGAGTAGAAGCATTAGCTATTGACACTCTTACTGCTCAAATGCAGGCCAGGCAGGTATGTGTGTGTGTGTGTGTGTGTGTGTGTTTGTATACACTATGTTGTGTGCTAATACAGGGTATGTGTGAAGCGTCAAGTGCTGTAGTGTAGTGCTTAGAGTTAGTGCATGTTGCTACTGCCTTGTGCTCTGTGTGCTACTCTCTGCTGTACTCGTCCCGGCAGTAGCCCCGTGGCACTCAAAATTTCCCTGGAATTTTCTAGTTAGTGCCACGGGGTTCTAGCTCCGAGGCCTTCCACTCCAGAAGCTGGAGAGGAAGGCCTCGGGGCAAAGCCCCGAGGCAACTATTAATCTTCTCCATACTTATTCTTACATCTTCTTCCGCCGTTTTTCGGCGCGTAACTCCTCCCGCAGCTTTGAGAAAACCCCGACAATATATACATCAAAACGTGCGGCTCGATCGGGGGATGGGTGCTATGACTTTTGGTGTTGAAATTCCAAAGTTTCCCAAAGTTATTCCCAAAAAACCGGGAGATTTCTCCATTGGAAATGAATGGGAATTTTTTGAAAAACCCCAAAAATTTCACCTTTTTTCACCTTTTTTCAGAGTCACGTAGCTCGCTCATACGTGCACGTAGAAACGTGATTAAAACTTTAAAACGGAGGAAAACTTGTCCTCTCTGGAAAAATACCGAACTGTTTTTACATAAAATGTAAAATTTTCAAACTATGAGCAGTCAAACGAGGAGTGGAAATCACTTTTTCGTCAAAGTTAGAGTGGAAGCGGCAGTTAGCTAGAGTGTGAGAAGCAGTAATGCATAACCTTCATTTTTATTTTTAACTCGAGCTCACGGCCAAACCGTAAAAAGAAGACAAATAATTTTTTGTCAAAATATAGACATAGGTGTTGGGATTCATAAAATGTGACTTTGACAGGCGGGGTCTGCACACAATTCAAACGGGGGGTCCGAGACCGGCGGCAATATCTGTCTCGCTGCCCATTAAACCTAATGTAATCGTCATCTTTTTTCAAAAGAATCTCACTCTGTGTTCACACTGAGCTTACTCGCTCATTTTAAGGAATATCTGAATAAAATAAACACTGTCAGAATCTGCCGGCTTCTGTGTCTCTCACGGTGTTTTCGGTTTTTGGACAGGAGTTACGGTTTTCTCACAGTTTACAATTGTTCGGAACCTTGTCAGAAGCCAAATTCTTAGAATTTTGAGACATTTTTCAAGGCAGATCCTGAAATCGCCGTAGCAACCGCAGGGCCTTAGCTGACAATGGCAACCTGTTGCTGGGCAGAAACTGACCTACTTTTTTGTGATTGGCTGAACTGACCTACCTTTTTGTGATTGGCTAATTCTACCTGTCTGTCTGTTTTACCAGTTAACTGAGGTAGCAGCCGAGCTAGTATTGATACTCTCTCTATATATACATATGAATTATACTGACAGTCTTACTGCTCAAATGCAGGCTGGTGTGTGTGTGTGTGTGCGTGCCTGCGTGTGTGTGTGTGAGTACATACTGTGTTGTAGTGCTTAGTTAGTGCATGTTGCTACTGCCTTGTGCTCTGTGTGCTACTCTCTGCTTACATCTACTGTTACACTTGATACTGACCAGTAAGATGTTCTTAATACTGCCACAGTAAAAGTTACTTAGTGTTATATGATCAGGGTGACTTTTGAACACTGGAAATAAATTGTGTACTCGTCCCGGCAGTAGCCCCGTGGCACTCAAAATTTCCCTGGAATTTTCTAGTGTTTACTTTACAATTCTCTTCCGCCATATTTCGGCGCGTAACTCCTCCCGCAGCTTTGAGAAAACCCCGACAATATATACATCAAAACGTGCGGCTCGATCGGGGGAGGGGTGCTATGACTTTTGGTGTTGAAATTCCTATTTTTCCCAAAGTTATTCCCAAAACAAAATAGGCATAATTCTCCATTGGAAATGAATGGGAATTTCTTTTTGAACACAAAATTTCATCTTTTTTCAGAATCACCTAGCTCTCTCATACTTGCACATAGAAATGTGATTCAAACTTTAAAACGGTGGAACACTTGTTCTCTCTCCAAAACACTAAACTGTTTTTACATAACATGTAAACTTTTCAAACTATGAGCATTCAAACTAGGAGTGGAAATCGCTTTTTCTTCAAAGTTAGAGTGGAAGCATCACAGTTATTGATACTTTTACTGCTCAAATGCAGGCCAGGCAGGTGTGTGTGTGTGTGTGTGTGTGTGTGTGTGTATTTTGTACACACTGTGTAGTGTGCTAACATATGTGAAGTGTAAAGTGCTGTAATGTTGTGCATAGAGTTAGTGCATGTTGCTACTGCCTTGTGCCCTGTGTGCTACTCTCTGCTGTACTCGTCCCGGCAGTAGCCCCGTGGCACTCAAAATTTCCCTGGAATTTTCTAGTGTTTACTTTACAATTCTCTTTTGCCATATTTCGGCGCATAACTCGTCCCGCAGCTTTGAGAAAACCCCGACAATATATACATCAAAACGTGCGGCTCGATCGGGGGAGGGGTGCTATGACTTTTGGTGTTGAGATTCAAATTTTTCCCAAAGTTATTCCCAAAACAACACAGGCATAATCCTCCATTGGAAATGAATGGGAATTTCTTTTTAAACACAAAATGTCATCTTTTTTCAGAATCACCTAGCTCTCTCATACTTGCACATATAAATGTGATTCAAACTTTAAAACGAAGGAAAACTTGTGCTCTCTTCACAACACTAAACTGTTTTAACATAACATGTAAACTTTTAAAAGTATGATCAGTCAAACGAGGAGTGGAAGTCAATTTTTCTTGAAAGTTAGAGTGGAAACATCAGTTATTGACACTCTTACTGCTCAAATGCAGGCCAGGCAGGTGTGTGTGTGTGTGTGTGTGTGTGTGTGTGTGTGTGTGTGTGTGTGTGTCTTTGTACACACTATGTTGTGTGCTAATACAGGGTATGTGTGAAGCGTCAAGTGCTGTAGTGTCGTGCATAGAGTTAGTGCATGTTCCTACTCTCTGCTGTACTCGTCCCGGCAGTAGCCCCGTGGCACTCAAAATTTCCCTGGAATTTTCTAGTGTTTACTTTACAATTCTCTTTTGCCATATTTCGGCGTGTATCTCGTCCCGCAGCTTTGAGAAAACCCCAACAATATATACATCAAAACGTGCGGCTCGATCGGGGGAGGGGTGCTATGGCTTTTGGTGTTGAAATTCCTATTTTTCCCAATGTTATTCCCAAAACAAAACAGGCATGATTCTCCATTGGAAATGAATGGGAATTTCTTTTTGAACACAAAATTTCATCTGTTTTCAGAATCACCTAGCTCTCTCATACTTACGAATTGAAATGTGATTCAAACTTTAAAACAAAGGAAAACTTGTGCTCTCTTCACAACACTAAACTGTTTTTCCATAACATGTAAACTTTTCAATCTATGAGCAGTCAAACGAGGAGTGGAAATCACTTTTTCTTCAAAGTTAGAGTGGAAGTGTCAGTTATTGACACTCTTACTGCTCAAATGCAGGCCAGGCAGGTATGGTGTGTGTGTGTGTGTGTGTGTCTTTGTGTGTAAGTGTTTGTACACACTGTGTAGTGTGCTAACATTATGTGTGAAGTGTAAAGTGCTGTAGTGTAGTGATTAGAGTTAGTGCATGTTGCTACTGCCTTGTGCTCTCTGTGCTACTCTCTGCTTACATCTACTGTTACACTTGATACTGACCAGTAAGATGTACTTAATACTGCCACAGTAAAAGTTACTTAGTGTTATATGATCAGGGTGACTTTTGAACACTGGAAATAAATTGTGTACTTGTCCCGGCAGTAGCCCCGTGGCACTCAAAATTTCCCTGGAATTTTCTAGTGTTTACTTTACAATTCTCTTTTGCCATATTTCGGCGCGTAACTCCTCCCGCAGCTTTGAGAAAACCCCGACAATATATACATCAAAACGTGCGGCTCGATCGGGGGATGGGTGCTATGACTTTTGGTGTTGAAATTCCTATTTTTCCCAAAGTTATTCCCAAAACAAAATAGGCATGATTCTCCATTGGAAATGAATGGGAATTTCTTTTTGAACACAAAATTTCATCTTTTTTCAGAATCACCTAGCTCTCTCATACTTGCACATGGAAATGTGATTCAAACTTTAAAACGGAGGAAAACTTGTGCTCTCTTCACAACACTAAACTGTTTTTACATAACATGTAAACTTTTCAAACTATGAGCAGTCAAACGAGGAGTGGAAATCACTTTTTCTTCAAAGTTAGAGTGGAAGCGTCAGTTATTGACAGTCTTACTGCTCAAATGCAGGCCAGGCAGGTATGGTGTGTGTGTGTGTGTGTGTGTGTGTGTGTGTGTGTGTGTGCTGTAGTGTCGTGCATAGAGTTAGTGCATGTTCCTACTGCCTTGTGCTCTGTGTGCTACTCTCTGCTGTACTCGTCCCGGCAGTAGCCCCGTGGCACTCAAAATTTCCCTGGAATTTTCTAGTTAGTGCCACGGGGTTCTAGCCCCGAGGCAACTATTAATCTTCTCCATACTTAATATTATTCTTCTTACATCTTCTTCCGCCGTTTTTCGGCGCGTAACTCCTCCCGCAGCTTTGAGAAAACCCCGACAATATATACATCAAAACGTGCGGCTCGATCGGGGGAGGGGTGCTATGACTTTTGGTGTTGAAATTCCAAAGTTTCCCAAAGTTATTCCCAAAAAACCGGGAGATTTCTCCATTGGAAATGAATGGGAATTTTTTGAAAACCACCAAAAATTTCATCTTTTTTCACCTTTTTTCAGAGTCACCTAGCTCTCTCATACCTGAACGTAGAAACGTGATTCAAACTTTAAAACAAAGGAAAACTTGTCCTCTCTCGAAAAATACCAAATTATTTTCCATACCATGTAAACTTTTCAAACTATGAGCAGTCAAACGAGGAGTGGAAATCACTTTTTCTTCAAAGTTAGAGTGGAAGCGGCAGTTAGCTAGAGTGTGAGAAGCAGTAATGCATAACCTTAATTTTTATTTTTAACTCGAGCTCACGGCCAAACCGTAAAAAGGAGACAAATAATTTTTGGTCAAAATATAGACATAGGTGTTGGGATTCATAAAATGTGAAGTTGACAGGCGGGGTCTGCACAAAATTTAAACGGGGGGGCCGAGACCGGCGGCAATCCCTGTCTCGCTCCCCATTAAACCTAATGTAATCGTCTTCTCTTTTCAAATGAATCTCACTCTGTGTTCACACTGAGCTTACTCGCTCATTTTAAGGAAAATGTGAATAAAATAAACACTGTCAGAATCTGCCGGCTTCTGTGTCTCTCACGGTGTTTTCGGTTTTTGGACAGGAGTTACGGTTTTCTCACAGTTTGCAATTGTTCGGAACCTTGTCAGAAGCCAAATCCTTTAGAATTTTGAGACATTTTTCAAGGCAGATCCTGAAATCGCCATAGCAACCGCAGGGCCTTAGCTGACCTTAGCAACCTGTCGCTGGGCAGAATCTGATCTACCTTTTTGTGATTGGCTGAACTGACCTACCTTTTTGTGATTGGCTAATTCTACCTGTCTGTCTGTTTTACCAGTTAACTGAGGTAGCGGCCGAGCTAGTATTGATAGTCTCTCTCTATATATACATATGAATTATACTGACAGTCTTACTGCTCAAATGTAGGCTGGTGTGTGTGTGTGCGTGTGTGCGTGCGTGCGTGCGTGCGTGCGTACGCGCGTGCGTGCGTGCGTGCGTGTGTGTGTGTGTGTGTGTGTGTGAGTACATACTGTGTTGTAGTGCTTAGAGTTAGTGCATGTTGCTACTGCCTTGTGCTCTGTGTGCTACTCTCTGCTTACATCTACTGTTACACTTGATACTGACCAGTAAGATGTACTTAATACTGCCACAGTAAAAGTTACTTAGTGTTATATGATCAGGGTGACTTTTGAACACTGGAAATAAATCATGTACTCGTCCCGGCAGTAGCCCCGTGGCACTCAAAATTTCCCTGGAATTTTCTAGTGTTTACTTTACAATTCTCTTTTGCCAAATTTCGGCGCGTAACTCCTCCCGCAGCTTTGAGAAAACCCCCGACAATATATACATCAAAACGTGCGGCTCGATCGGGGGAGGGGTGCTATGACTTTTGGTGTTGAAATTCCAAAGTTTTCCAAAGTTATTCCCAAAAAAACGAGAATATTTCTCCATTGAAAATGAATGGGAATTTTTTTTTAAAAACACAAAATTTCACCTTTTTTCAGAGTCACCTAGCTCTCTCATACGTGCACGTAGAAACATGATTTAAACTTTTAAACGGAGGAAAACTTGTTCTCTCTGGAAAAATACAAACTATTTTAACATAACATGTAAACTTTTCAAACTATGAGCAGTCAAACGAGGAGTGGAAATCACTTTTTCTTCAAAGTTAGAGTGGAAGCATCAGTTATTGACAGTCTTACTGCTCAAATGCAGGCCAGGCAGGTATTGTGTGTGTGTGTGTGTGTGTGTGTGTGTGTGTGTGTGTGTGTGTGTGTGTGTGTGTGTGTGTGTGTGTGTGCGTGCGTGTGTGTGTGCTGTAGTGTCGTGCATAGAGTTAGTGCATGTTCCTACTGCCTTGTGCTCTGTGTGCTACTCTCTGCTGTACTCGTCCCGGCAGTAGCCCCGTGGCACTCAAAATTTCCCTGGAATTTTCTAGTTAGTGCCACGGGGTTCTAGCCCCGAGGCAACTATTAATCTTCTCCATACTTAATATTATTATTATTCCGCCTTATTATTCTTCCGCCGTTTTTCGGCGCGTAACTCCTCCGACAGCTTTGAGAAAACCCCGACAATATATACATCAAAACGTGCGGCTCGATCGGGGGATGGGTGCTATGACTTTTGGTGTTGAAATTCCAAAGTTTCCCAAAGTTATTCCCAAAAAACCGGGAATAATTCTCCATTGAAAATGAATGGGAATTTTTTTTTAAAAACACAAAATTTCACCTTTTTTCAGAGTCACCTAGCTCGCTCATACGTGCACGTAGAAACGTGATTAAAACTTCAAAACGGAGGAAAATTTGTCCTCTCTGGAAAAATACAAACTATTTTAACATAACATGTAAACTTTTCAAACTATGAGAAGTCAAACGAGGAGTGGAAATCACTTTTTCGTCAAAGTTAGAGTGGAAGCAGCAGTTAGCTAGAGTGTGAGAAGCAGTAAACCATAACCTTAATTTTTATTTTTAACTCGAGCTCACGGCCAAACCTTAAAAAGGAGACAAATAATTTTTTGTCAAAATGTAGACATAGGTGTTGGGATTCATAAAATGTGACTTTGACAGGCGGGATCTGCACAAAATTTAAACGGGGGGGCCGAGAGCGGCGGCAATACCTGTCTCGCTCCCCATTAAACCTAATGTAATCGTCTTCTTATTTCAAAAGAATCTCACTCTGTGTTCGCACTGAGCTTACTCGCTCATTTTAAGTAATATCTGAATAAAATAAACACTGTGAGAATCTGCCGGCTTCTGTGTCTCTCACGGTGTTTTCGGTTTTTGGACAGGAGTTCCGGTTTTCTCACAGTTTGCAATTGTTCGGAACCTTGTCAGAAGCCAAATCCTTTAGAATTTTGAGACATTTTTCAAGGCAGATCCTGAAATCGCCGTAGCAACCGCAGGGCCTTAGCTGACCTTGGCAACCTGTTGCTGGGCAGAATCTGACCTACTTTTTTGTGATTGGCTAAACTGATCTACCTTTTTGTGATTGGCTAATTCTACCTGTCTGTCTGTTTTGCCAGTTAACTGAGGTAGTGGCCGAGCTAGTATTGATACTCTCTCTCTATATATACATATGAATTATACTGACAGTCTTACTGCTCAAATGCAGGCTGGTGTGTGTGTGTGTGTGTGTGTGTGTGTGTGTGTGTGTGTGTGTGTGTGTGTGTGTGTGTGTGTGTGTACACACTGTGTTGTAGTGCTTAGAGTTAGTGCATGTTGCTACTGCCTTGTGCTCTGTGTGCTACTCTCTGCTTACATCTACTGTTACACTTGATACTGACTAGTAAGATGTACTTAATACTGCCGCAGTAAAAGTTACTTAGCGTTATATGATCAGGGTGACTTTTGAAGACTGGAAATAAATTGTGTAATCGTCCCGGCAGTAGCCCCGTGGCACTCAAAATTTCCCTGGAATTTTCTAGTTAGTGCCACGGGGTTCAAGCCCCGAGGCATTCCACTCCAGAAGCTGGAGAGGAATGCCTCGGGCAAAGCCCGAGGCAACTATTAATCTTCTCCATACTTATTCTTCTTCCGCCGTTTTTCGGCGCGTAACTCCTCCCACAGCTTTGAGAAAACCCCGACAATATATACATCAAAACGTGCGGCTCGATCGGGGGATGGGTGCTATGACTTTTGGTGTTGAAATTCCAATTTTTCCCAAAGTTATTCCCAAAAAAACCGGGAGATTTCTCCATTGGAAATGAATGGGAATTTTTTGAAAACCCCCAAAAATTTCACCTTTTTTCACCTTTTTTCAGAGTCACGTAGCTCGCTCATATGTGCACGTAGAAACGTGATTAAAACTTCAAAACGGAGGAAAACTTGTCCTCTCTGGAAAAATACCAAACTGTTTTGACATAATATGTAAACTTTTCAAACTATGAGCAGTCAAACGAGGAGTGGAAAACACTTTTTCGTCAAAGTTAGAGTGGAAGCAGCAGTTAGCTAGAGTGTGAGAAGCAGTAAACCATAACCTTAATTTTTATTTTTAACTCGAGCTCACGGCCAAACCGTAAAAAGGAGACAAATAATTTTTTGTCAAAATGTAGACATAGGTGTTGGGATTCATAAAATGTGACTTTGACAGGCGGGATCTGCACAAAATTTAAACGGGGGGGCCGAGACCGGCGGCAATACCTGTCTCGCTCCCCATTAAACCTAATGTAATCGTCTTCTTATTTCAAAAGAATCTCACTCTGTGTTCGCACTGAGCTTACTCGCTCATTTTAAGGAATATGTGAATAAAATAAACACTGTCAGAATCTTACGGCTTCTGTGTCTCTCACGGTGTTTTCGGTTTTTGGACAGGAGTTACGGTTTTCTCACAGTTTGCAATTGTTCGGGACCTTGTCAGAAGCCAAATCCTTTAGAATTTTGAGACATTTTTCAAGGCAGATCCTGAAATCGCCGTAGCAACCGCAGGGCCTTAGCTGACCTTGGCAACCTGTTGCTGGGCAGAATCTGACCTACTTTTTTGTGATTGGCTAAACTGATCTACCTTTTTGTGATTGGCTAATTCTACCTGTCTGTCTGTTTTGCCAGTTAACTGGGGTAGCAGCCGAGCTAGTATTGATACTCTCTATATATACATATGAATTATACTGACAGTCTTACTGCTCAAATGCAGGCTGGTGTGTGTGTGTGTGTGTGTGTGTGTGTGTGTGTGTGTGTGTGTGTATGTGTACACACTGTGTTGTAGTGCTTAGAGTTAGTGCATGTTGCTACTGCCTTGTGCTCTGTGTGCTACTCTCTGCTTACATCTACTGTTACACTTGATACTGACTAGTAAGATGTACTTAATACTGCCACAGTAAAAGTTACTTAGTGTTATATGATCAGGGTGACTTTTGAACACTGGAAATAAATCGTGTACTCGTCCCGGCAGTAGTCCCGTGGCACTCAAAATTTCCCTGGAATTTTCTAGTGTTTACTTTACAATTCTCTTTTGCCATATTTCGGCGCGTAACTCCTCCCGCAGCTTTGAGAAAACCCCGACAATATATACATCAAAACGTGCGGCTTGATCGGGGGATGGGTGCTATGACTTTTGGTGTTGAAATTCCTATTTTTCCCAAAGTTATTCCCAAAACAAAACAGGCATAATCCTCCATTGGAAATGAATGGGAATTTCTTTTTAAACACAAAATTTCATCTTTTTTCGAAGTCAACTAGCTCTCTCATACTTGCACATAGAAATGTGATTCAAACTTTAAAATGAAGGAAAACTTGTGCTCTCTTCACAACACTAAATTGTTTTTACATAACATGTAAACTTTTAAAAGTATGAGCAGTCAAACGAGGAGTGGAAATCACTTTTCCTTCAAAGTTAGAGTGGAAGCATCAGTTATTGACACTCTTACTGCTCAAATGCAGGCCAGGCAGGTGTGTGTGTGTGTGTGTGCTGTAGTGTCGTGCATAGAGTTAGTGCATGTTCCTACTGCCTTGTGCTCTGTGTTCTACTCTCTGCTGTACTCGTCCCGGCAGTAGCCCCGTGGCACTCAAAATTTCCCTGGAATTTTCTAGTGTTTACTTTACAATTCTCTTTTGCCAAATTTCGGCGCGTAACTCCTCCCGCAGCTTTGAGAAAACCCCCGACAATATATACATCAAAACGTGCGGCTCGATCGGGGGAGGGGTGCTATGACTTTTGGTGTTGAAATTCCAAAGTTTCCCAAAGTTATTCCCAAAAAAACGAGAATATTTCTCCATTGAAAATGAATGGGAACTTTTTTTTAAAAACACAAAATTTCACCTTTTTTCAGAGTCACCTAGCTCTCTCATACGTGCACGTAGAAACATGATTTAAACTTTTAAACGGAGGAAAACTTGTTCTCTCTGGAAAAATACAAACTATTTTAACATAACATGTAAACTTTTCAAACTATGAGCAGTCAAACGAGGAGTGGAAATCACTTTTTCTTCAAAGTTAGAGTGGAAGCGGCAGTTAGCTAGAGTGTGAGAAGCAGTAAACCATAACCTTAATTTTTATTTTTAACTTGAGCTCACGGCCAAACCGTAAACAGCAGACAAATAATTTTTGGTCAAAATATAGACATAGGTGTTGGGATTCATAAAATGTGAAGTTGACAGGCGGGGTCTGCACAAAATTTAAACGGGGGGGCCGAGACCGGCGGCAATCCCTGTCTCGCTCCCCATTAAACCTAATGTAATCGTCTTCTCTTTTCAAATGAATCTCACTCTGTGTTCGCACTGAGCTTACTCGCTCATTTTAAGGAATATCTGAATAAAATAAACACTGTCAGAATCTGCCGGCTTCTGTGTCTCTCACGGTGTTTTCGGTTTTTGGACAGGAGTTACGGTTTTCTCACAGTTTGCAATTGTTCGGAACCTTGTCAGAAGCCAAACTTTTTAGAATTCTGAGACTTTTTTCAAGGCAGAGCCTGAAATCGCCGTAGCAACCGCAGGGCCTTAGCTGACCTTAGCAACCTGTTGCTGGGCAGAATCTGACCTACTTTTTTGTGATTGGCTAAACTGATCTACCTTTTTGTGATTGGCCAATTCTTCCTGTCTGTCTGTTTTGCCAGTTAACTGAGGTAGCAGCCGAGCTAGTATTGATACTCTCTCTCTATATATACATATGAATTATACTGACAGTCTTACTGCTCAAATGCAGGCTGGTGTGTGTGTGTGTGTGTGTGTGTGTGTGTGTGTGTGTGTGTGTGTGTGTGTGTGTGTGTATGTGTACACACTGTGTTGTAGTGCTTAGAGTTAGTGCATGTTGCTACTGCCTTGTGCTCTGTGTGCTACTCTCTGCTTACATCTACTGTTACACTTGATACTGACTAGTAAGATGTACTTAATACTGCCACAGTAAAAGTTACTTAGTGTTATATGATTACTTTACAATTCTCTTTTGCCAAATTTCGGCGCGTAACTCCTCCCACAGCTTTGAGAAAACCCCGACAATATATACATCAAAACGTGCGGCTCGATCGGGGGAGGGGTGCTATGACTTTTGGTGTTGAAATTCCTATTTTTCCCAAAGTTATTCCCAAAACAAAATAGGCATAATTCTCCATTGGAAATGAATGGGAATTTCTTTTTAATCACAAAATTTCATCTTTTTTCAGAGTCACCTAGCTCTCTTATACTTGCACATAGAAATGTGATTCAAACTTTAAAACGAAGGAAAACTTGTGCTCTCTTCACAACACTAAACTGTTTTAACATAACATTTAAACTTTTCAAACTATGAGCAGTCAAACGAGGAGTGGAAATCACTTTTTCTTCAAAGTTAGAGTGGAAGCGGCAGTTGTTGACAGTCTTACTGCTCAAATGCAGGCCAGGCAGGTGTGTGTTTGTGTGTGTGTGTGCGTGTGTGTGTGTGTGCTGTAGTGTTGTGCATAGAGTTAGTGCATGTTCATACTGCCTTGTGCTCTGTGTGCTACTCTCTGCTGTACTCGTCCCGGCAGTAGCCCCGTGGCACTCAAAATTTCCCTGGAATTTTCTAGTTCCGCCTTATTATTCTTCCGCCGTTTTTCGGCGCGTAACTCCTCCGACAGCTTTGAGAAAACCCCGACAATATATACATCAAAACGTGCGGCTCGATCGGGGGATGGGTGCTATGACTTTTGGTGTTGAAATTCCAAAGTTTCCCAAAGTTATTCCCAAAAAACCGGGAATAATTCTCCATTGAAAATGAATGGGAATTTTTTTTTAAAAACACAAAATTTCACCTTTTTTCAGAGTCACCTAGCTCGCTCATACGTGCACGTAGAAACGTGATTAAAACTTCAAAACGGAGGAAAATTTGTCCTCTCTGGAAAAATACAAACTATTTTAACATAACATGTAAACTTTTCAAACTATGAGAAGTCAAACGAGGAGTGGAAATCACTTTTTCGTCAAAGTTAGAGTGGAAGCAGCAGTTAGCTAGAGTGTGAGAAGCAGTAAACCATAACCTTAATTTTTATTTTTAACTCGAGCTCACGGCCAAACCTTAAAAAGGAGACAAATCATTTTTTGTCAAAATGTAGACATAGGTGTTGGGATTCATAAAATGTGACTTTGACAGGCGGGATCTGCACAAAATTTAAACGGGGGGGCCGAGAGCGGCGGCAATACCTGTCTCGCTCCCCATTAAACCTAATGTAATCGTCTTCTTATTTCAAAAGAATCTCACTCTGTGTTCGCACTGAGCTTACTCGCTCATTTTAAGTAATATCTGAATAAAATAAACACTGTGAGAATCTGCCGGCTTCTGTGTCTCTCACGGTGTTTTCGGTTTTTGGACAGGAGTTCCGGTTTTCTCACAGTTTGCAATTGTTCGGAACCTTGTCAGAAGCCAAATCCTTTAGAATTTTGAGACATTTTTCAAGGCAGATCCTGAAATCGCCGTAGCAACCGCAGGGCCTTAGCTGACCTTGGCAACCTGTTGCTGGGCAGAATCTGACCTACTTTTTTGTGATTGGCTAAACTGATCTACCTTTTTGTGATTGGCTAATTCTACCTGTCTGTCTGTTTTGCCAGTTAACTGAGGTAGTGGCCGAGCTAGTATTGATACTCTCTCTCTATATATACATATGAATTATACTGACAGTCTTACTGCTCAAATGCAGGCTGGTGTGTGTGTGTGTGTGTGTGTGTGTGTGTGTGTGTGTGTGTGTGTGTACACACTGTGTTGTAGTGCTTAGAGTTAGTGCATGTTGCTACTGCCTTGTGCTCTGTGTGCTACTCTCTGCTTACATCTACTGTTACACTTGATACTGACTAGTAAGATGTACTTAATACTGCCGCAGTAAAAGTTACTTAGCGTTATATGATCAGGGTGACTTTTGAAGACTGGAAATAAATTGTGTAATCGTCCCGGCAGTAGCCTCGTGGCACTCAAAATTTCCCTGGAATTTTCTAGTTAGTGCCACGGGGTTCAAGCCCCGAGGCATTCCACTCCAGAAGCTGGAGAGGAATGCCTCGGGCGAAGCCCGAGGCAACTATTAATCTTCTCCATACTTATTCTTCTTCCGCCGTTTTTCGGCGCGTAACTCCTCCCACAGCTTTGAGAAAACCCCGACAATATATACATCAAAACGTGCGGCTCGATCGGGGGATGGGTGCTATGACTTTTGGTGTTGAAATTCCAATTTTTCCCAAAGTTATTCCCAAAAAAACCGGGAGATTTCTCCATTGGAAATGAATGGGAATTTTTTGAAAACCCCCAAAAATTTCACCTTTTTTCACCTTTTTTCAGAGTCACGTAGCTCGCTCATATGTGCACGTAGAAACGTGATTAAAACTTCAAAACGGAGGAAAACTTGTCCTCTCTGGAAAAATACCAAACTGTTTTGACATAATATGTAAACTTTTCAAACTATGAGCAGTCAAACGAGGAGTGGAAAACACTTTTTCGTCAAAGTTAGAGTGGAAGCAGCAGTTAGCTAGAGTGTGAGAAGCAGTAAACCATAACCTTAATTTTTATTTTTAACTCGAGCTCACGGCCAAACCGTAAAAAGGAGACAAATAATTTTTTGTCAAAATGTAGACATAGGTGTTGGGATTCATAAAATGTGACTTTGACAGGCGGGATCTGCACAAAATTTAAACGGGGGGGCCGAGACCGGCGGCAATACCTGTCTCGCTCCCCATTAAACCTAATGTAATCGTCTTCTTATTTCAAAAGAATCTCACTCTGTGTTCGCACTGAGCTTACTCGCTCATTTTAAGGAATATGTGAATAAAATAAACACTGTCAGAATCTTACGGCTTCTGTGTCTCTCACGGTGTTTTCGGTTTTTGGACAGGAGTTACGGTTTTCTCACAGTTTGCAATTGTTCGGGACCTTGTCAGAAGCCAAATCCTTTAGAATTTTGAGACATTTTTCAAGGCAGATCCTGAAATCGCCGTAGCAACCGCAGGGCCTTAGCTGACCTTGGCAACCTGTTGCTGGGCAGAATCTGACCTACTTTTTTGTGATTGGCTAAACTGATCTACCTTTTTGTGATTGGCTAATTCTACCTGTCTGTCTGTTTTGCCAGTTAACTGGGGTAGCAGCCGAGCTAGTATTGATACTCTCTATATATACATATGAATTATACTGACAGTCTTACTGCTCAAATGCAGGCTGGTGTGTGTGTGTGTGTGTGTGTGTGTGTGTGTGTGTATGTGTACACACTGTGTTGTAGTGCTTAGAGTTAGTGCATGTTGCTACTGCCTTGTGCTCTGTGTGCTACTCTCTGCTTACATCTACTGTTACACTTGATACTGACTAGTAAGATGTACTTAATACTGCCACAGTAAAAGTTACTTAGTGTTATATGATCAGGGTGACTTTTGAACACTGGAAATAAATTGTGTACTCGTCCCGGCAGTAGTCCCGTGGCACTCAAAATTTCCCTGGAATTTTCTAGTGTTTACTTTACAATTCTCTTTTGCCATATTTCGGCGTGTATCTCGTCCCGCAGCTTTGAGAAAACCCCAACAATATATACATCAAAACGTGCGGCTCGATCGGGGGAGGGGTGCTATGACTTTTGGTGTTGAAATTCCAATTTTTCCCAAAGTTATTCCCAAAACAAAACAGGCATAATTCTCCATTGGAAATGAATGGGAATTTCTTTTTGAACACAAAATTTCATCTTTTTTCAGAATCACCTAGCTCTCTTATACTTGCACATAGAAATGTGATTCAAACTTTAAAACGAAGGACAACTTGTTCTCTCTTCACAACACTAAACTGTTTTTCCATAACATGTAAACTTTTCAAACTATGAGCAGTCAAACGAGAAGTGGAAATCACTTTTTCTTC
The DNA here is from genome assembly GCF_027409825.1 of Scomber japonicus. Taxonomy (NCBI): domain Eukaryota; kingdom Metazoa; phylum Chordata; class Actinopteri; order Scombriformes; family Scombridae; genus Scomber; species Scomber japonicus. Next base: position 37,075,548 of record NC_070586.1, on the reverse strand, counting down.
AAAGTTAGAGTGGAAGCATCAGTTATTGACACTCTTACTGCTCAAATGCAGGTCAGGCAGGTATGTGTGTGTGTGTGTGTGTGTGTGTGTGTGTCTTTGTTTGTGAGTGTTTGTACACACTATGTTGTGTGCTAATACAGGGTATGTGTGAAGCGTCAAGTGCTGTAGTGTCGTGCATAGAGTTAGTGCATGATGCTACTGCCTTGTGCTCTGTGTGCTACTCTCTGCTTACATCTACTGTTACACTTGATACTGACCAGTAAGATGTACTTAATACTGCCACAGTAAAAGTTACTTAGTGTTATATGATCAGGGTGACTTTTGAACACTGGAAATAAATTGTGTACTTGTCCCGGCAGTAGCCCCGTGGCACTCAAAATTTCCCTGGAATTTTCTAGTTTTTACTTTACAATTCTCTTTTGCCATATTTCGGCGCGTAACTCCTCCCACAGCTTTGAGAAAACCCCAACAATATATACATCAAAACGTGCGGCTCGATCGGGGGAGGGGTGCTATGACTTTTGGTGTTGAAATTCCAATTTTTCCCAAAGTTATTCCCGAAACAAAACAGGCATAATTCTCCATTGGGAATGAATGGGAATTTCTTTTTGAACACAAAATTTCATCTTTTTTCAGAATCACCTAGCTCTCTTATACTTGCACATAGAAATGTGATTCAAACTTTAAAACGAAGGAAAACTTGTTCTCTCTTCACAACACAGTTATTGACACTCTTACTGCTCAAATGAAGGCCAGGCAGGTGTGTGTGTGTGTGTGTGTGTTAGTGTCTTTGTGTGTGTGTTTTGTACACACTATGTAGTGTGCTAACATTATATGTGAAGTGTAAAGTGCTGTAGTGTCGTGCATAGAGTTAGTGCATGTTGCTACTGCCTTATGCTCTGTGTGCTACTCTCTGCTGTACTCGTCCCGGCAGTAGCCCCGTGGCACTCAAAATTTCCCTGGAATTTTCTAGTTAGTGCCACGGGGTTCTAGCCCCGAGGCAACTATTAATCTTCTCCATACTTAATATTATTATTATTCCGCCTTATTATTCTTCCGCCGTTTTTCGGCGCGTAACTCCTCCGACAGCTTTGAGAAAACCCCGACAATATATACATCAAAACGTGCGGCTCGATCGGGGGATGGGTGCTATGACTTTTGGTGTTGAAATTCCAAAGTTTCCCAAAGTTATTCCCAAAAAACCGGGAATAATTCTCCATTGAAAATGAATGGGAATTTTTTTTTAAAAACACAAAATTTCACCTTTTTTCAGAGTCACCTAGCTCGCTCATACGTGCACGTAGAAACGTGATTAAAACTTCAAAACGGAGGAAAATTTGTCCTCTCTGGAAAAATACAAACTATTTTAACATAACATGTAAACTTTTCAAACTATGAGAAGTCAAACGAGGAGTGGAAATCACTTTTTCGTCAAAGTTAGAGTGGAAGCAGCAGTTAGCTAGAGTGTGAGAAGCAGTAAACCATAACCTTAATTTTTATTTTTAACTCGAGCTCACGGCCAAACCTTAAAAAGGAGACAAATAATTTTTTGTCAAAATGTAGACATAGGTGTTGGGATTCATAAAATGTGACTTTGACAGGCGGGATCTGCACAAAATTTAAACGGGGGGGCCGAGAGCGGCGGCAATACCTGTCTCGCTCCCCATTAAACCTAATGTAATCGTCTTCTTATTTCAAAAGAATCTCACTCTGTGTTCGCACTGAGCTTACTCGCTCATTTTAAGTAATATCTGAATAAAATAAACACTGTGAGAATCTGCCGGCTTCTGTGTCTCTCACGGTGTTTTCGGTTTTTGGACAGGAGTTCCGGTTTTCTCACAGTTTGCAATTGTTCGGAACCTTGTCAGAAGCCAAATCCTTTAGAATTTTGAGACATTTTTCAAGGCAGATCCTGAAATCGCCGTAGCAACCGCAGGGCCTTAGCTGACCTTGGCAACCTGTTGCTGGGCAGAATCTGACCTACTTTTTTGTGATTGGCTAAACTGATCTACCTTTTTGTGATTGGCTAATTCTACCTGTCTGTCTGTTTTGCCAGTTAACTGAGGTAGTGGCCGAGCTAGTATTGATACTCTCTCTCTATATATACATATGAATTATACTGACAGTCTTACTGCTCAAATGCAGGCTGGTGTGTGTGTGTGTGTGTGTGTGTGTGTGTGTGTGTGTGTGTGTGTACACACTGTGTTGTAGTGCTTAGAGTTAGTGCATGTTGCTACTGCCTTGTGCTCTGTGTGCTACTCTCTGCTTACATCTACTGTTACACTTGATACTGACTAGTAAGATGTACTTAATACTGCCGCAGTAAAAGTTACTTAGCGTTATATGATCAGGGTGACTTTTGAAGACTGGAAATAAATTGTGTAATCGTCCCGGCAGTAGCCTCGTGGCACTCAAAATTTCCCTGGAATTTTCTAGTTAGTGCCACGGGGTTCAAGCCCCGAGGCATTCCACTCCAGAAGCTGGAGAGGAATGCCTCGGGCGAAGCCCGAGGCAACTATTAATCTTCTCCATACTTATTCTTCTTCCGCCGTTTTTCGGCGCGTAACTCCTCCCACAGCTTTGAGAAAACCCCGACAATATATACATCAAAACGTGCGGCTCGATCGGGGGATGGGTGCTATGACTTTTGGTGTTGAAATTCCAATTTTTCCCAAAGTTATTCCCAAAAAAACCGGGAGATTTCTCCATTGGAAATGAATGGGAATTTTTTGAAAACCCCCAAAAATTTCACCTTTTTTCACCTTTTTTCAGAGTCACGTAGCTCGCTCATATGTGCACGTAGAAACGTGATTAAAACTTCAAAACGGAGGAAAACTTGTCCTCTCTGGAAAAATACCAAACTGTTTTGACATAATATGTAAACTTTTCAAACTATGAGCAGTCAAACGAGGAGTGGAAAACACTTTTTCGTCAAAGTTAGAGTGGAAGCAGCAGTTAGCTAGAGTGTGAGAAGCAGTAAACCATAACCTTAATTTTTATTTTTAACTCGAGCTCACGGCCAAACCGTAAAAAGGAGACAAATAATTTTTTGTCAAAATGTAGACATAGGTGTTGGGATTCATAAAATGTGACTTTGACAGGCGGGATCTGCACAAAATTTAAACGGGGGGGCCGAGACCGGCGGCAATACCTGTCTCGCTCCCCATTAAACCTAATGTAATCGTCTTCTTATTTCAAAAGAATCTCACTCTGTGTTCGCACTGAGCTTACTCGCTCATTTTAAGGAATATGTGAATAAAATAAACACTGTCAGAATCTTACGGCTTCTGTGTCTCTCACGGTGTTTTCGGTTTTTGGACAGGAGTTACGGTTTTCTCACAGTTTGCAATTGTTCGGGACCTTGTCAGAAGCCAAATCCTTTAGAATTTTGAGACATTTTTCAAGGCAGATCCTGAAATCGCCGTAGCAACCGCAGGGCCTTAGCTGACCTTGGCAACCTGTTGCTGGGCAGAATCTGACCTACTTTTTTGTGATTGGCTAAACTGATCTACCTTTTTGTGATTGGCTAATTCTACCTGTCTGTCTGTTTTGCCAGTTAACTGGGGTAGCAGCCGAGCTAGTATTGATACTCTCTATATATACATATGAATTATACTGACAGTCTTACTGCTCAAATGCAGGCTGGTGTGTGTGTGTGTGTGTGTGTGTGTGTGTGTGTGTATGTGTACACACTGTGTTGTAGTGCTTAGAGTTAGTGCATGTTGCTACTGCCTTGTGCTCTGTGTGCTACTCTCTGCTTACATCTACTGTTACACTTGATACTGACTAGTAAGATGTACTTAATACTGCCACAGTAAAAGTTACTTAGTGTTATATGATCAGGGTGACTTTTGAACACTGGAAATAAATTGTGTACTCGTCCCGGCAGTAGTCCCGTGGCACTCAAAATTTCCCTGGAATTTTCTAGTGTTTACTTTACAATTCTCTTTTGCCATATTTCGGCGTGTATCTCGTCCCGCAGCTTTGAGAAAACCCCAACAATATATACATCAAAACGTGCGGCTCGATCGGGGGAGGGGTGCTATGACTTTTGGTGTTGAAATTCCAATTTTTCCCAAAGTTATTCCCAAAACAAAACAGGCATAATTCTCCATTGGAAATGAATGGGAATTTCTTTTTGAACACAAAATTTCATCTTTTTTCAGAATCACCTAGCTCTCTTATACTTGCACATAGAAATGTGATTCAAACTTTAAAACGAAGGACAACTTGTTCTCTCTTCACAACACTAAACTGTTTTTCCATAACATGTAAACTTTTCAAACTATGAGCAGTCAAACGAGAAGTGGAAATCACTTTTTCTTCAAAGTTAGAGTGGAAGCATCAGTTATTGACACTCTTACTGCTCAAATGCAGGTCAGGCAGGTATGTGTGTGTGTGTGTGTGTGTGTGTGTGTGTCTTTGTTTGTGAGTGTTTGTACACACTATGTTGTGTGCTAATACAGGGTATGTGTGAAGCGTCAAGTGCTGTAGTGTCGTGCATAGAGTTAGTGCATGATGCTACTGCCTTGTGCTCTGTGTGCTACTCTCTGCTTACATCTACTGTTACACTTGATACTGACTAGTAAGATGTACTTAATACTGCCACAGTAAAAGTTACTTAGTGTTATATGATCAGGGTGACTTTTGAACACTGGAAATAAATTTTTTACTCGTCCCGGCAGTAGCCCCGTGGCACTCAAAATTTCCCTGGAATTTTCTAGTGTTTACTTTACAATTCTCTTTTGCCATATTTCGGCGTGTATCTCGTCCCGCAGCTTTGAGAAAACCCCAACAATATATACATCAAAACGTGCGGCTCGATCGGGGGAGGGGTGCTATGGCTTTTGGTGTTGAAATTCCTATTTTTCCCAATGTTATTCCCAAAACAAAACAGGCATGATTCTCCATTGGAAATGAATGGGAATTTCTTTTTGAACACAAAATTTCATCTGTTTTCAGAATCACCTAGCTCTCTCATACTTACAAATTGAAATGTGATTCAAACTTTAAAACAAAGGAAAACTTGTGCTCTCTTCACAACACTAAACTGTTTTTCCATAACATGTAAACTTTTCAATCTATGAGCAGTCAAACGAGGAGTGGAAATCACTTTTTCTTCAAAGTTAGAGTGGAAGTGTCAGTTATTGACACTCTTACTGCTCAAATGCAGGCCAGGCAGGTATGGTGTGTGTGTGTGTGTGTGTGTCTTTGTGTGTAAGTGTTTGTACACACTGTGTAGTGTGCTAACATTATGTGTGAAGTGTAAAGTGCTGTAGTGTAGTGATTAGAGTTAGTGCATGTTGCTACTCTCTGCTTACATCTACTGTTACACTTGATACTGACTAGTAAGATGTACTTAATACTGCCACAGTAAAAGTTACTTAGTGTTATATGATCAGGGTGACTTTTGAACACTGGAAATAAATCGTGTACTCGTCCCGGCAGTAGCCCCGTGGCACTCAAAATTTCCCTGGAATTTTCTAGTGTTTACTTTACAATTCTCTTTTGCCATATTTCGGCGCGTAACCCCTCCCGCAGCTTTGAGAAAACCCCGACAATATATACATCAAAACTTGCGGCTCGATCGGGAAAGAGGTGCTATGACTTTTGGTGTTGAAATTCCTATTTTTCTTAAAGTTATTCCTAAAACAAAATAGGCATGATTCTCCATTGGAAGTGAATGGGAATTTCTTTTTAAACACAAAATTTCAACTTTATTTGGAGTCACCTAGCTCTCTCATACCTGCACATAGAAATGTGATTCAAACTTTAAAAGAAAGGAAGACTTGTGCTCTCTTCACAACACTAAACTGTTTTTACATAACATGTAAAACTTTTCAAACTATGAGCAGTCAAACGAGGAGTGGAAATCACTTTTTCTTCAAAGTTAGAGTGGAAGTGTCAGTTATTGACACTCTTACTGCTCAAATGCAGGCCAGGCAGGTGTGTGTGTGTGTGTGTGTGTGTGTGTGTGCTGTAGTGTCGTGCATAGAGTTAGTGCATGTTGCTACTGCCTAGTGATCTGTGTGCTACTCTCTGCTGTACTCGTCCCGGCAGTAGCCCCGTGGCACTCAAAATTTCCCTGGAATTTTCTAGTGTTTACTTTACAATTCTCTTTTGCCAAATTTCGGCGCGTAACTCCTCCCACAGCTTTGAGAAAACCCCGACAATATATACATCAAAATGTGCGGCTCGATCGGGGGATGGGTGCTATGACTTTTGGTGTTGAAATTCCAATTTTTCCCAAAGTTATTCCCGAAACAATATAGGCATGATTCTCCATTGGAACTTTTTACTTTGAAAGGCACCTGGCAGACCTTCACACACACACACAGACACACACACAAAAATGAGTATCAAACTATCTATCTATCTATCTATCTATCTATCTATCTATCGATCTATCGATCTATCAATCTATCAATCTATCTATCTATCTATGTATCTCATCTATCTCATCTATATATCTATATTAATCTAAATGATTATTAATTCTCAAATCTTTACTTTGAAAGGCACCTGGCAGACCTACATACAGACACATACACAAAAATGAGTATCAAACAATCTATCTATCTATCTATCTATCTATCTATCTATCTATCTGTCTATCTGTCTATCTATCTGTCTATCTATCTATCTATCTATCTATCTATCTATCTATCTATCTATATATCTATCTATCTATCTATCAGTCTATGTTAATTTCATTAGACTAAATGATTATTATTTCTTTAATCTTTACTTTGAAAGGCACCTGGCAGACTTTCACACACACAGAGACACACAAACATAAATGTGTATCTATCTATCTATCTATCTATCTATCTATCTATCTATCTATCCATCTATCCATCCATCTATCTATCTATCTATCTATCTATCTATCTATCTATCTATCTATCTATCTATCTATCTATCTATCTATCTATCTATCTATCTAGCTAAATTTTATAAGACTAAATTATTATTAATTCTCAAATCTTTACTTTGAAAGGCACCTGGCAGACTTTCACACACGCACAGAGACACACAAACATAAATGTGTATCTATCTATCTATCTATCTATCTATCTATCTATCTATCTATCTATCTATCTATCTATCTATCTATCTATCTATCTATCTAGCTAAATTTCATAAGACTAAATTATTATTAATTCTCAAATCTTTACTTTGAATAGCACCTGGCAGACTTTCACACACGCACAGAGACACACAAACATAAATGTGTATCTATCTATCTATCTATCTATCTATCTATCTATATATCTATCTATCTATCTATCTATCTATCTATCTATCTATCTATCTATCTATCTATCTAGCTAAATTTCATAAGACTAAATTATTATTAATTCTCAAATCTTTACTTTGAATAGCACCTGGCAGACTTTCACACACGCACAGAGACACACAAACATAAATGTGTATCTATCTATC
>NC_070586.1:37030602-37035602 GCF_027409825.1 Scomber japonicus | reverse complement strand
AACTGTCTGCATGTTTTAGTGTATATCAAACGAGAATGAGTCATTCAGTGATTGGTTGCATGAACTTGCTGAGAACAGACGAATAAAGCAATAAAAAGATAGTTGTAATACATTCTCGGAGCAGAACCCATAGAATGGTTGATTTCTGAACACAATTAGTTCAATGTGATGAATTATGAAATATCTGCATGTTTTAGTGTATCTCCAAAGAGAATAAATGATTCAGTGATTAGTTGCATGAACTTGCTGAGAACAGACGAATAAAGCCATAAAAAGTTAGTTGTAATCCATTCTCTTAGCAGAACCCATAGAAAGGTTGATTTCTGAACACAATTAGTTCAATGTGATGAATTCTGATATATCTGAGTGTTTTAGTGTATGTCCAAAAGAGAATATAGTGATTGAGTGATAAATTGCATGATCTTGCTGAGAAAAGACGAATAAAGCCATAAACAGTTAGTTGTAATCCATTCTCTTAGCAGAACCCATAGAAAGGTTAATTTCTAAACACAATTAGTTCAATGTGATGAATTCTGAAATATCTGAGTTTTCTAGTGTATGTCCAAAGAGAATATAGTGATTGAGTGATAAATTGCATGAACTTGCTGAGAAAAGACGAATAAAGCCATAAACAGTTAGTTGTAATACAATATTTTAGCAGAACCTATAGAAAGGTTGATTTCTAAACACAACGACACACTGCAATACACACACACAAACAATATACACAACTAAACACAATTAGTTCAATGTGATGAATGAATGAACTAACTTTTTACGGCTTAAATCGTCGTTTCTCCGCAAGTTCATGCAACTAATCACTGAACCACTTACATTATCTTTGGACATACACTAAAACACTCAGATATTTCAGAATTCATCACATTGAACTAATTGTGTTTACAAATCAACCTTTATATTGGTTCTGCTAAGAGAATTGGATTACAACTAACTTTTTATGGCTTTATTCGTCTATTCTCAGCAAGTTCATGCAATTTATCGCTCAATCACTATATTCTCTTTGGACATACACTAGAAAACTCAGATATTTCAGAATTCATCACATTGAACTAATTGTGTCTAGAAATCAACCTTTCTATGGGTTCTGCTAAGAGAATGGAATACAACTAACTTTTTATGGCTTTATTCGTCTATTCTCAGCACGTTTATGCAATTTATCGCTCAATCACTATATTCTCTTTGGACATACACTAAAACACTCAGATATTTCAGAATTCATCACATTGAACTAATTGTGTTCAGAAATCAACCTTTCTATGGGTTCTGCTAAGAGAATGGATTACAACTAACTGTTTATGTCTTTATTCGTCTATTCTCAGCACGTTTATGCAATTCATCGCTCAATCACTATATTCTCTTTGAACATACACTAAAACACTCAGATATTTCAGAATTCATCACATTGAACTAATTGTGTTCAGAAATCAACATTTCTATGGGTTCTGCTAAGAGAATGGGATTACAACTAACTTTTTATGGCTTTATTCGTCTGTTCTCAGCAAGTTCATGCAACTAATCACTGAATCACTTATTCTCTTTGGAGATACAGTAAAAACACTCAGATATATCAGAATTCATCACATTGAACTAATTGTGTTCAGAAATCAACCTTTCTATGGGTTCTGCTACGAGAATGTATTACAACTATCTTTTTATTGCTTTATTCGTCTCTTCTCAGCAAGTTCATGCAACTAATCACTGAATCACTTATTCATTTTGGAGATACACTAAAACACTCAAATATATCAGATTTCATCACATTGAACCAATTGTGTTCAGAAATCAACCTTTCTATGGGTTCTGCTAAGAGAATGGATTACAAACTAACTGTTTATGTCTTTATTCGTCTATTCTCAGCACGTTTATGCAATTTATCGCTCAATCACTATATTCTCTTTGGACATACACTAGAAAACTCAGATATTTCAGAATTCATCACATTGAACTAATTGTGTCTAGAAATCAACCTTTCTATGGGTTCTGCTAAGAGAATGGAATACAACTAACTTTTTATGGCTTTATTCGTCTATTCTCAGCACGTTTATGCAATTTATCGCTCAATCACTATATTCTCTTTGGACATACACTAAAACACTCAGATATTTCAGAATTCATCACATTGAACTAATTGTGTTCAGAAATCAACCTTTCTATGGGTTCTGCTAAGAGAATGGATTACAACTAACTGTTTATGTCTTTATTCGTCTATTCTCAGCACGTTTATGCAATTCATCGCTCAATCACTATATTCTCTTTGAACATACACTAAAACACTCAGATATTTCAGAATTCATCACATTGAACTAATTGTGTTCAGAAATCAACATTTCTATGGGTTCTGCTAAGAGAATGGGATTACAACTAACTTTTTATGGCTTTATTCGTCTGTTCTCAGCAAGTTCATGCAACTAATCACTGAATCACTTATTCTCTTTGGAGATACAGTAAAAACACTCAGATATATCAGAATTCATCACATTGAACTAATTGTGTTCAGAAATCAACCTTTCTATGGGTTCTGCTACGAGAATGTATTACAACTATCTTTTTATTGCTTTATTCGTCTGTTCTCAGCAAGTTCATGCAACCAATCACTGAATCACTCATTCTCGTTGGATATACACTAAAACATGCAGACAGTTCAGAATTCATCACATTGAACTAATTGTGTTCAGAAATCAACCTTTATATGGGTTCTGCTAAGAGAATGGATTACAACTAACTTTTTATGGCTTTATTCGTCTGTTCTCAGCAAGTTCATGCAACTAATCACTGAATCATTTATTCTCTTTGGAGATACAGTAAAAACACTCAGATATATCAGAAATCATCACATTGAACTAATTGTGTTCAGAAATCAACCTTTCTATGGGTTCTGCTACGAGAATGTATTACAACTATCTTTTTATTGCTTTATTCGTCTGTTCTCAGCAAGTTCATGCAACTAATCACTGAATCACTTATTCTCTTTGGAGCTACAGTAAAAACACACAGATATATCAGAATTCATCACATTGAACTAATTGTGTTCAGAAATCAACATTTCTATGGATTCTGCTAAGAGAATGGATTACAACTAACTGTTTATGTCTTTATTCGTCTATTCTCAGCAAGTTTATGCAATTTATCACTCAATCACTATATTCTCTTTGAAAATACACTAAAACACTCAGATATTTCAGAATTCATCACATTGAACTAATTGTGTTCAGAAATCAACCTTTCTATGGGTTCTGCTACGAGAATGTATTACAACTAACGTTTTATTGCTTTATTCGTCTGTTCTCAGCAAGTTCATGCAACTAATCACTGAATCACTCATTCATTTTGGAGATACACTAAAACACTCAAATATATCAGAATTCATCACATTGAACTAATTGTGTTCAGAAATCAACCATTCTATGGGTTCTGCTAAGAGAATGGATTACAACTAACTGTTTATGTCTTTATTCGTCTATTCTCAGCACGTTTATGCAATTTATCGCTCAATCACTATATTCTCTTTGGACATACACTAAAACACTCAGATATTTCAGAATTCATCACATTGAACTAATTGTGTTCAGAAATCAACCTTTCTATGGGTTCTGCTAAGAGAATGTATTACAACTAACGTTTTATTGCTTTATTCGTCTGTTCTCAGCAAGTTCATGCAACTAATCACTGAATCACTTATTCTCTTTGGAGATACACTAAAACACTCAGATATATCAGAATTCATCACATTGAACTAATTGTGTTCAGAAATCAACCATTCTATGGGTTCTGCTACGAGAATGTATTACAACTATCTTTTTATTGCTTTATTCGTCTGTTCTCAGCAACTTCATGCAACCAATCACTGAATCACTCATTCTCGTTGGATATACACTAAAACATGCAGACAGTTCAGAATTCATCACATTGAACTAATTGTGTTCAGAAATCAACCATTCTATGGGTTCTGCTAAGAGAATCGATTACAACTAACTTTTTATGGCTTTATTCGTCTGTTCTCAGCAAGTTCATGCAACTAATCACTGAATCATTTATTCTCTTTGGATATACACTAAAACATGCAGACAGTTCAGAATTCACCACATTGAGCTAATTGTGTTTAGAAATCAACCATTCTTTGGATGCTGCTAATAAAATGGATTACAACTACTTTTTATGTTTCAATTGGTATATTCTCAGCAAGTTCATGCATAATCACTGATTTGAGAATTAATAATCATTTAGTATAATGAAATTAAAACAAGATTAATTTCATAGATAGATAGATAGATAGATAGATAGATAGATAGATAGATAGATAGATAGATAGATAGATAAATAGATAGACAGCCAGATACATAGATGATAGATAGATAGATAGATAGATAGATAGATAGATAGATAGATAGATAGATAGATAGATACATAGATGATAGATAGATAGATAGATAGATAGATAGATAGATAGATAGATAGATAGATAGATAGATAGATAGATACACAGATACATAGATGATAGATAGATAGATAGATAGATAGATATATAGATACATAGATACATAGATGATAGATAGATAGATAATAGATGATAGATAGATAGATAGATAGATAGATAGATAGATAGATAGATAGATAGATAGATAGATAGATAGTTATATAGACAGATAGATACACAGATACATAGATGATAGATAGATAGATAGATAGATAGATAGATAGATAGATAGATAGATAGATAGATATATAGATACAGAGATGACAGATAGATAGATAGATAGATAGATATATTCATAGATAGATAGATAGATAGATAGATAGATAGATAGATAGATAGATAGATAGATGGATAGATAGATAGATAGATAGATAGATAGATAGATAGATAGATAGATAGATAGTTATATAGATAGATAGATAGATAGATAGATAGATAGATAGATAGATAGATACACATATACATAGATGATAGATAGATAGATAGATAGATAGATAGATAGATA
>NC_070586.1:36990602-36993102 GCF_027409825.1 Scomber japonicus | reverse complement strand
GTGCGTACGCGCGTGCGTGCGTGTGTGTGTGTGTGTGTGAGTACATACTGTGTTGTAGTGCTTAGAGTTAGTGCATGTTGCTACTGCCTTGTGCTCTGTGTGCTACTCTCTGCTTACATCTACTGTTACACTTGATACTGACCAGTAAGATGTACTTAATACTGCCACAGTAAAAGTTACTTCGTGTTATATGATCAGGGTGACTTTTGAACACTGGAAATAAATCGTGTACTCGTCCCGGCAGTAGCCCCGTGGCACTCAAAATTTCCCTGGAATTTTCTAGTTAGTGCCACGGGGTTCTAGCTCCGAGGCCTTCCACTCCAGAAGCTGGAGAGGAAGGCCTCGGGGCGAAGCCCCGAGGCAACTATTAATCTTCTCCATACTTATTCTTACATCTTCTTCCGCCGTTTTTCGGCGCGTAACTCCTCCCGCAGCTTTGAGAAAACCCCGACAATATATACATCAAAACGTGCGGCTCGATCGGGGGATGGGTGCTATGACTTTTGGTGTTGAAATTCCAAAGTTTCCCAAAGTTATTCCCAAAAAACCGGGAGATTTCTCCATTGGAAATGAATGGGAATTTTTTGAAAAACCCCAAAAATTTCACCTTTTTTCACCTTTTTTCAGAGTCACGTAGCTCGCTCATACGTGCACGTAGAAATGTGATTAAAACTTTAAAACGGAGGAAAACTTGTCCTCTCTGGAAAAATACCGAACTGTTTTTACATAAAATGTAAAATTTTCAAACTATGAGCAGTCAAACGAGGAGTGGAAATCACTTTTTCGTCAAAGTTAGAGTGGAAGCGGCAGTTAGCTAGAGTGTGAGAAGCAGTAATGCATAACCTTCATTTTTATTTTTAACTCGAGCTCACGGCCAAACCGTAAAAAGAAGACAAATAATTTTTTGTCAAAATATAGACATAGGTGTTGGGATTCATAAAATGTGACTTTGACAGGCGGGGTCTGCACACAATTCAAACGGGGGGTCCGAGACCGGCGGCAATATCTGTCTCGCTGCCCATTAAACCTAATGTAATCGTCATCTTTTTTCAAAAGAATCTCACTCTGTGTTCACACTGAGCTTACTCGCTCATTTTAAGGAATATCTGAATAAAATAAACACTGTCAGAATCTGCCGGCTTCTGTGTCTCTCACGGTGTTTTCGGTTTTTGGACAGGAGTTACGGTTTTCTCACAGTTTACAATTGTTCGGAACCTTGTCAGAAGCCAAATTCTTAGAATTTTGAGACATTTTTCAAGGCAGATCCTGAAATCGCCGTAGCAACCGCAGGGCCTTAGCTGACAATGGCAACCTGTTGCTGGGCAGAAACTGACCTACTTTTTTGTGATTGGCTGAACTGACCTACCTTTTTGTGATTGGCTAATTCTACCTGTCTGTCTGTTTTACCAGTTAACTGAGGTAGCAGCCGAGCTAGTATTGATACTCTCTCTATATATACATATGAATTATACTGACAGTCTTACTGCTCAAATGCAGGCTGGTGTGTGTGTGTGTGTGCGTGCCTGCGTGTGTGTGTGTGAGTACATACTGTGTTGTAGTGCTTAGTTAGTGCATGTTGCTACTGCCTTGTGCTCTGTGTGCTACTCTCTGCTTACATCTACTGTTACACTTGATACTGACCAGTAAGATGTTCTTAATACTGCCACAGTAAAAGTTACTTAGTGTTATATGATCAGGGTGACTTTTGAACACTGGAAATAAATTGTGTACTCGTCCCGGCAGTAGCCCCGTGGCACTCAAAATTTCCCTGGAATTTTCTAGTGTTTACTTTACAATTCTCTTCCGCCATATTTCGGCGCGTAACTCCTCCCGCAGCTTTGAGAAAACCCCAACAATATATACATCAAAACGTGCGGCTCGATCGGGGGAGGGGTGCTATGACTTTTGGTGTTGAAATTCCTATTTTTCCCAAAGTTATTCCCAAAACAAAATAGGCATAATTCTCCATTGGAAATGAATGGGAATTTCTTTTTGAACACAAAATTTCATCTTTTTTCAGAATCACCTAGCTCTCTCATACTTGCACATAGAAATGTGATTCAAACTTTAAAACGGTGGAACACTTGTTCTCTCTCCAAAACACTAAACTGTTTTTACATAACATGTAAACTTTTCAAACTATGAGCATTCAAACTAGGAGTGGAAATCGCTTTTTCTTCAAAGTTAGAGTGGAAGCATCACAGTTATTGATACTTTTACTGCTCAAATGCAGGCCAGGCAGGTGTGTGTGTGTGTGTGTGTGTGTGTGTGTGTATTTTGTACACACTGTGTAGTGTGCTAACATATGTGAAGTGTAAAGTGCTGTAATGTTGTGCATAGAGTTAGTGCATGTTGCTACTGCCTTGTGCTCTGTGTGCTACTCTCTGCTGTACTCGTCCCGGCAGTAGCCCCGTGGCACTCAAAATTTCCCTGGAATTTTCTAGTGTTTACTTTACAATTCTCTTTTGCCATATTTCGGCGCGTAACTCCTCCCGCAGCT
>NC_070586.1:36938102-36983102 GCF_027409825.1 Scomber japonicus | reverse complement strand
TTTTTCGGCGCGTAACTCCTCCCACAGCTTTGAGAAAACCCAGACAATATATACATCAAAACGTGCGGCTCAATCGGGGGATGGGTGCTATGACTTTTGGTATTGAAATTCCAATTTTTCCCAAAGTTATTCCCAAAAAACCGGGAGATTTCTCCATTGAAAATGAATGGGAATTTTTTGAAAAACCCTAAAAATTTCATCTTTTTTCACCTTTTTTCAGAGTCACCTAGCTCTCTCATACCTGCACGTAGAAACGTGATTCAAACTTTAAAACGGAGGAAAACTTGTTCTCTCTGGAAAAATACAAACTATTTTAACATAACATGTAAACTTTTCAAACTATGAGCAGTCAAATGAGGAGTGGAAATCACTTTTTCGTCAAAGTTAGAGTGGAAGCGGCAGTTAGCTAGAGTGTGAGAAGCAGTAATGCATAACCTTCATTTTTATTTTTAACTCGAGCTCACGGCCAAACCGTAAAAAGGAGACAAATAATTTTTTGTCAAAATATAGACATAGGTGTTGGGATTCATAAAATGTGAAGTTGACAGGCGGGGTCTGCACAAAATTTAAACGGGGGGGCCGAGACCGGCAGCAATCCCTGTCTCGCTCCCCTTTAAACCTAATGTAATCGTCTTCTCTTTTCAAAAGAATCTCACTCTGTGTTCACACTGAGCTTACTCGCTCATTTTAAGGAATATGTGAATAAAATAAACACTTTCAGAATCTGCCGGCTTCTGTGTCTCTCACGGTGTTTTCGGTTTTTGGACAGGAGTTACGGTTTTCTCACAGTTTGCAATTGTTCGGGACCTTGTCAGAAGCCAAATCCTTTAGAATTTTGAGACATTTTTCAAGGCAGATCCTGAAATCGCCGTAGCAACCGCAGGGCCTTAGCTGACCTTGGCAACCTGTTGCTGGGCAGAATCTGACCTACTTTTTTGTGATTGGCTAAACTGATCTACCTTTTTGTGATTGGCTAATTCTACCTGTCTGTCTGTTTTGCCAGTTAACTGGGGTAGCAGCCGAGCTAGTATTGATACTCTCTCTCTATATATACATATGAATTATATTGACAGTCTTACTGCTCAAATGCAGGCTGGTGTGTGTGTGTGTGTGTGTGTGTGTGTGTGTGTGTGTGTGTGTGTGTACACACTGTGTTGTAGTGCTTAGAGTTAGTGCATGTTGCTACTGCCTTGTGCTCTGTGTGCTACTCTCTGCTTACATCTACTGTTACACTTGATACTGACTAGTAAGATGTACTTAATACTGCCACAGTAAAAGTTACTTAGTGTTATATGATCAGGGTGTCTTTTGAAGACTGGAAATAAATTGTGTAATCGTCCCGGCAGTAGCCCCGTGGCACTCAAAATTTCCCTGGAATTTTCTAGTGTTTACTTTACAATTCTCTTTTGCCAAATTTCGGCGCGTAACTCTTCCCACAGTTTTGAGAAAACCCCGACAATATGTACATCAAAACGTGCGGCTCGATCGGGAAAGAGGTGCTATGACTTTTGGTGTTGAAATTCCTATTTTTCCCAAAGTTATTCCCAAAACAAAACAGGCATAATCCTCCATTAGAAATGAATGGGAATTTCTTTTTAAACACAAAATTTCATCTTTTTTCGAAGTCAACTAGCTCTCTCATACCTGCACATAGAAATGTGATTCAAACTTTAAAACGAAGGAAAACTTGTTCTCTCTTCACAACACTAAACTGTTTTAACATAACATGTAAACTTTGAAAAGTATGAGCAGTCAAACGAGGAGTGGAAATCACTTTTTCTTGAACGTTAGAGTGGAAGTGTCAGTTATTGACACTCTTACTGCTCAAATGCAGGCCAGGCAGGTATGTGTGTGTGTGTGTGTGTGTGTGTGTGTGTGTGTGTGTGTGTGAGTGTTTGTACACACTATACAAGTGCTGTAGTGTCGTGCATAGAGTTAGTGCATGTTGCTACTGCCTTGTGCTCTGTGTGCTAGTCTCTGCTGCACTCGTGTTTACTTTACAATTCTCTTTTGCCAAATTTCGGCGCGTAACTCCTCCCACAGTTTTGAGAAAACCCCGACAATATATACATCAAAACCTGCGGCTTGATCAGGGGAGGGGTGCTATGACTTTTGGTGTTGAAATTCCAATTTTTCCCAAAGTTATTCCCAAAACAAAATAGGCATGATTCTCCATTGGAAATGAATGGGAATTTCTTTTTGAACACAAAATTTCATCTTTTTTCAGAATCACCTAGCTCTCTCATACTTGCACATAGAAATGTGATTCAAACTTTAAAACGGAGGAAAACTTGTGCTCTCTCCAAAACACTAAACTGTTTTTACATAACATGTCAACTTTTCAAACTATGAGCAGTCAAACGAGGAGTGGAAATCACTTTTTTTTCAAAGTTAGAGTGGAAGCGTCAGTTATTGACAGTGTTACTGCTCAAATGCAGGCCAGGCAGGTATGTGTGTGTCTTTGTGTGTGTCTTTGTGTGTGAGTGTTTGTACACACTATGTTGTGTGCTAATACAGGGTATGTGTGAAGCGTCAAATGCTGTAGTGTCGGGCACAGAGTTAATGCATGTTCCTACTGCCTTGTGCTCTGTGTGCTACTCTCTGCTGTACTCATCCCGGCAGTAGCCCCGTGGCACTCAAAATTTCCCTGGAATTTTCTAGTGTTTACTTTACAATTCTCTCTTGCCATATTTCGACGCGTAACTCGTCCCGCAGCTTTGAGAAAACCCCAACAATATATACATCAAAACGTGCGGCTCGATCGGGGGAGGGGTGCTATGACTTTTGGTGTTGAAATTCCAATTTTTCCCAAAGGTATTCCCAAGAAACCGGGAGATTTCTCCATTGGAAATGAATGGGAATTTTTTGAAAACCCCCAAAAATTTCACCTTTTTTCACCTTTTTTCGGAGTCACCTAGCTCGCTCATACGTTCACGTAGAAACGTGATTCAAACTTTAAAACGGAGGAAAATTTGTCCTCTCTGGAAAAATACAAACTATTTTTAAATAAAATGTAAACTTTTCAAACTATGAGCAGTCAAACGAGGAGTGGAAATCAGTTTTTCTTCAAAGTTAGAGTGGAAGCGGCAGTTAGCTAGAGTGTGAGAAGCAGTAAAACATGACCTCAGTTTTTATTTTTAACTCGAGCTCACAGCCAAACTGTAAAAAGGAGACAAATAATTTTTTGTCAAAATGTAGACATAGGTGTTGGGATTCATAAAATGTGAAGTTGGCAGGCGGGGTCTGCACTAAATTTAAACGGGGGGGCCGAGACCGGAAGCAATACCTGTCTCGCTCCCCATTAAACCTAATGTAATTTTCTTTTTTTTTCAAAAGAATCTCACTCTGTGTTCGCACTGAGCTTACTCACTGATTTTAAGGAATATCTGAATAAAATAAACACTGTCAGAATCTGCCGGCTTCTGTGTCTCTCACGGTGTTTTCGGTTTTTGGACAGGAGTTACGGTTTTCTCACAGTTTGCAATTGTTCGGAACCTTGTCAGAAGCCAAATCCTTTAGAATTTTGAGACATTTTTCAAGGCAGATCCTGAAATCGCCATAGCAACCGCAGGGCCTTAGCTGACCTTGGCAACCTGTTGCTGGGCAGAATCTGATCTACCTTTTTGTGATTGGCTGAACTGATCTACCTTTTTGTGATTGGCTAATTCTACCTGTCTGTCTGTTTTGCCAGTTAACTGAGATCGCAGCCGAGCTAGTATTGATAGTCTCTCTCTATATATACATATGAATTATACTGACAGTCTTACTGCTCAAATGCAGGCTGGTGTGTGTGTGTGTGTGTGTGTGTGTGTGTGTGTGTGTGTGTGTGTGTGTGTGTGTGTGTGTGTACAGACTGTGTTGTGTTAGTGCATGTTGCTACTGCCTTGTGCTCTGTGTGCTACTCTCTGCTTACATCTACTGTTACACTTGATACTGACTAGTAAGATGTACATAATACTGCCACAGTAAAAGTTATTTAGTGTTATATGATCAGGGTGACTTTTGAACACTGGAAATAAATTTTTTACTCGTCCCGGCAGTAGCCCCGTGGCACTCAAAATTTCCCTGGAATTTTCTAGTGTTTACTTTACAATTCTCTTTTGCCAAATTTCGGCGCGTAACTCCTCCCACAGCTTTGAGAAAACCCCGACAATATATACATCAAAACGTGCGGCTCGATCGGTGGAGGGGTGCAATGACTTTTGGTGTTGAAATTCCAATTTTTCCCAAAGTTATTCCCAAAACAAAATAGGCATAATTCTCCATTGGAAATGAATGGGAATTTCTTTTTAATCACAAAATTTCATCTTTTTTCAGAATCACCTAGCTCTCTTATACTTGCACATAGAAATGTGATTCAAACTTTAAAACGAAGGAAAACTTGTTCTCTCTTCACAACACTAAACTGTTTTAACATAACATTTAAACTTGTCAAACTATGAGCAGTCAAACGAGGAGTGGAAATCACTTTTTCTTCAAAGTTAGAGTGGAAGCGGCAGTTATTGACAGTCTTACTGCTCAAATGCAGGCCAGGCAGGTGTGTGTGTGTGTGTGTGTGTGTGTGTGTGTGTGTGTGTGTGTGTGTGTGCTGTAGTGTCATGCATAGAGTCAGTGCATGTTGCTACTGCCTTGTGCTCTGTGTGCTACTCTCTGCTTACATCTACTGTTACACTTGATACTGACCAGTAAGATGTACATAATACTGCCACAGTAAAAGTTATTTAGTGTTATATGATCAGGGTGACTTTTGAACACTGGAAATAAATCATGTACTCGTCCCGGCAGTAGCCCCGTGGCACTCAAAATTTCCCTGGAATTTTCTAGTGTTTACTTTACAATTCTCTTTTGCCATATTTCGGCGCGTAACTCGTCCCGCAGCTTTGAGAAAACCCCAACAATATATACATCAAAACGTGCGGCTCGATCGGGGGAGGGGTGCTATGACTTTTGGTGTTGAAATTCCTATTTTTCCCAATGTTATTCCCAAAACAAAACAGGCATGATTCTTCATTGGAAATGAATGGGAATTTCTTTTTGAACACAAAATTTCATCTGTTTTCAGAATCACATAGCTCTCTCATACTTACAAATAGAAATGTGATTCAAACTTTAAAACAAAGGAAAACCTGTGCTCTCTTCACAACACTAAACTGTTTTTCCATAACATGTAAACTTTTCAATCTATGAGCAGTCAAACGAGGAGTGGAAATCACTTTTTCTTCAAAGTTAGAGTGGAAGTGTCAGTTATTGACACTCTTACTGCTCAAATGCAGGCCAGGCAGGTATGGTGTGTGTGTGTGTGTGTGTGTGTGTGTGTGTGTGTGTGTGTGTGTGTCTTTGTGTGTAAGTGTTTGTACACACTGTGTAGTGTGCTAACATTATGTGTGAAGTGTAAAGTGCTGTATTGTAGTGCTCAGAGTTAGTGCATGTTGCTACTGCCTTGTGCTCTCTGTGCTACTCTCTGCTTACATCTACTGTTACACTTGATACTGACCAGTAAGATGTACTTAATACTGCCACAGTAAAAGTTACTTAGTGTTATATGATCAGGGTGACTTTTGAACACTGGAAATAAATCATGTACTCGTCCCGGCAGTAGCCCTGTGGCACTCAAAATTTCCCTGGAATTTTCTAGTGTTTACTTTACAATTCTCTTTTGCCAAATTTCGGCGCGTAACTACTCCCGCAGCTTTGAGAAAACCCCAACAATATATACATCAAAACGTGCGGCTCCATCGGGGGAGGGGTGCTATGACTTTTGGTGTTGAAATTCCAATTTTTCCCAAAGTTATTCCCAAAACAAAACAGGCATAATTCTCCATTGGAAATGAATGGGAATTTCTTTGTGAACACAAAATTTCATCTTTTTTCAGAATCACCTAGCTCTCTTATACTTGCACATAGAAATGTGATTCAAACTTTAAAACGAAGGAAAACTTGTGCTCTCTTCACAACACTAAACTGTTTTAACATAACATGTAAACTTTTCAAAGTATGAGCAGTCAAACGAGGAGTGCAAATCACTTTTTCTTCAAAGTTAGAGTGGAAGCGTCAGTTATTGACACTCTTACTGCTCAAATGCAGGCCAGGAAGGTGTTTGTGTGTGTGTGTGTGTCTGTGTGTGTCTTTGTGTGTGAGTGTTTGTACACACTATATTATGTGCTAATACAGGGTATGTGTGAAGCGTCAAATGCTGTAGTGTCGTGCATAGAGTTAGTGCATGTTGTTACTGCCTTGTGCTGTGTGTGCTTCTCTCTGCTGTACTTGTCCCGGCAGTAGCCCCGTGGCACTCAAAATTTCCCTGGAATTTTCTAGTGTTTACTTTACAATTCTCTTTTGCCATATTTCGGCGCGTAACTCGTCCCGCAGCTTTGAGAAAACCCCAACAATATATACATCAAAACGTGCGGCTCGATCGGGGGAGGGGTGCTATGACTTTTGGTGTTGAAATTCCAATTTTTCCCAAAGTTATTCCCAAAACAAAACAGGCATAATTCTCCATTGGAAATGAATGGGAATTTCTTTTTGAACACAAAATTTCATCTTTTTTCAGAGTCACCTAGCTCTCTCATACTTGCACATGGAAATGTGATTCAAACTTTAAAACGAAGGACAACTTGTTCTCTCTCCACAACACTAAACTGTTTTTCCATAACATGTAAACTTTTCAAACTATGAGCATTCAAACGAGGAGTGGAAATCACTTTTTCTTCAAAGTTAGAGTGGAAGCATTGGTTATTGACACTCTTACTGCTCAAATGCAGGCCAGGCAGGTGTGTGTGTGTGTGTGTGTGTGTGTGTGTTTGTATACACTATGTTGTGTGCTAATACAGGGTATGTGTGAAGCGTCAAGTGCTGTAGTGTAGTGCTTAGGGTTAGTGCATGTTGCTACTGCCTTGTGCTCTGTGTGCTACTCTCTGCTTACATCTACTGTTACACTTGATACTGACCAAGTAAGATGTACTTAATACTGCCACAGTAAAAGTTACTTAGTGTTATATGATCAGGGTGACTTTTGAACACTGGAAATAAATCGTGTACTCGTCCAGGCAGTAGCCCCATGTAACTCAAAATTTCCCTGGAATTTTCTAGTTAGTGCCACGGGGTTCTAGCCCCGAGGCAACTATTAATCTTCTCCATACTTAATATTATTATTAGTGCCACGGGGTTCTAGCTCCGAGCCACTCCTCTCCAGCTTCTGGAGTGGAGTGGCTCGGGGCGAAGCCCCGAGGCAACTATTAATCTTCTCCATACTTATTATTCCGCATTATTCTTCCGCCGTTTTTTGGCGCGTAACCCCTCCCGCAGCTTTGAGAAAACCCCGACAATATATACATCAAAACGTGCGGCTCGATCGGGGGAGGGGTGCTATGACTTTTGGTGTTGAAATTCCAAAGTTTCCCAAAGTTATTCCCAAAAAACCAGGAGACTTCTCCATTGGAAATGAATGGGAATTTTTTGAAAAACCCCAAAAATTTCACCTTTTTTCACCTTTTTTCAGAGTCACCTAGCTCTCTCATACATGCATGTAAAAACGTGATTCAAACTTTAAAATGGAGGAAAACAGTTTTTCCATAACATATAAACTTTTCAAACTATGAGCAGTCAAACGAGGAGTGGAAATCACTTTTTCGTCAAAGTTAGAGTGGAAGCAGCAGTTAGCTAGAGTGTGAGAAGCAGTAAACCATAACCTTAATTTTTATTTTTAACTCGAGCTCACGGCCAAACCGTAAAAAGGAGACAAATAATTTTTTGTCAAAATGTAGACATAGGTGTTGGGATTCATATTGGCTAATTCTACCTGTCTGTCTGTTTTGCCAGTTAACTGAGGTATCAGCCGAGCTAGTATTGATACTCTCTCTCTATATATACATATGAATTATACTGACAGTCTTACTGCTCAAATGCAGGCTGGTGTGTGTGTGTGTGTGTGTGTGTGTGTGTGTGTGTGTGTGTGTGTGTGTACACACTGTGTTGTAGTGCTTAGAGTTAGTGCATGTTGCTACTGCCTTGTGCTCTGTGTGCTACTCTCTGCTTACATCTACTGTTACAC
Source organism: Scomber japonicus (assembly GCF_027409825.1). NCBI lineage: Eukaryota > Metazoa > Chordata > Actinopteri > Scombriformes > Scombridae > Scomber > Scomber japonicus. The sequence continues at coordinate 36,975,049 of NC_070586.1, read as the reverse complement.
TTGATACTGACCAGTAAGATGTACTTAATACTGCCACAGTAAAAGTTACTTAGTGTTATATGATCAGGGTGACTTTTGAACACTGGAAATAAATCGTGTACTCGTCCCGGCAGTAGCCCCGTGGCACTCAAAATTTCCCTGGAATTTTCTAGTGTTTACTTTACAATTCTCTTTTGCCATATTTCGGCGTGTAACTCCTCCCGCAGCTTTGAGAAAACCCCAACAATATATACATCAAAACATGCGGCTTGATCGGGGGTTGGGTGCTATGACTTTTGGTGTTGAAATTCCTATTTTTCCCAAAGTTATTCCCAAAACAAAATAGGCATGATTCTCCATTAGAAATGAATGGGAATTTCTTTTTGAACACAAAATTTCATCTTTTTTCGAAATCAACTAGCTCTCTCATACCTGCACATAGAAATGTGATTCAAACTTTAAAACAAAGGAAAACTTGTGCTCTCTTCACAACATTAAACTGTTTTAACATAACATGTAAACTTTTAAAAGTATGAGCAGTCAAACGAGGAGTGGAAATCACTTTTTCTTGAACGTTAGAGTGGAAGTGTCAGTTATTGACACTCTTACTGCTCAAATGCAGGCCAGGCAGGTATGTGTGTGTGTGTGTGTCTGTGTGTGTGTGTGTGAGTGTTTGTACACACTATAGAAGGGCTGTAGTGTCGTGCATAGAGTTAGTGCATGTTGCTACTGCCTTGTGCTCTGTGTGCTAGTCTCTGCTGCACTCGTGTTTACTTTACAATTCTCTTTTGCCAAATTTCGGCGCGTAACTCCTCCCACAGTTTTGAGAAAACCCCGACAATATATACATCAAAACCTGCGGCTTGATCAGGGGAGGGGTGCTATGACTTTTGGTGTTAAAATTCCAACTTTTCCCAAAGTTATTCCCAAAACAAAACAGGCATGATTCTCCATTGGAAATGAATGGGAATTTCTTTTTGAACACAAAATTTCATCTTTTTTCAGAGTCACCTAGCTCTCTTATACCTGCACATAGAAATTCAAACTTTAAAACGAAGGAAAACATGTGCTCTCTTCACAACACTAAACTGTTTTAACATAACATGTAAACTTTTCAAACTATGAGCAGTCAAACGAGGAGTGGAAATCACTTTTTCTTCAAAGTTAGAGTGGAAGTGTCAGTTATTGACACTTACTGCTCAAATGCAGGCCAGGCAGGTGTGTGTTTGTGTGTGTGTGTGCGTGTGTGTGTGTGTGCTGTAGTGTCGTGCATAGAGTTAGTGCATGTTCCTACTGCCTTGTGCTCTGTGTGCTACTCTCTGCTGTACTCGTCCCGGCAGTAGCCCCGTGGCACTCAAAATTTCACTGGAATTTTCTAGTTAGTGCCACGGGGTTCAAGCCCCGAGGCATTCCACTCCAGAAGCTGGAGAGGAATGCCTCGGGCAAAGCCCGAGGCAACTATTAATCTTCTCCATACTTATTCTTCTTCCGCCGTTTTTCGGCGCGTAACTCCTCCCACAGCTTTGAGAAAACCCCGACAATATATACATCAAAACGTGCGGCTCGATCGGGGGATGGGTGCTATGACTTTTGGTGTTGAAATTCCAACTTTTCCCAAAGTTATTCCCAAAAAAAACGGGAGATTTCTCCATTGGAAATGAATGGGAATTTTTTGAAAACCCCCAAAAATTTCACCTTTTTTCACCTTTTTTCAGAGTCACGTAGCTCGCTCATATGTGCACGTAGAAACGTGATTAAAACTTCAAAACGGAGGAAAACTTGTCCTCTCTGGAAAAATACCAAACTGTTTTGACATAACATGTAAACTTTTCAAACTATGAGCAGTCAAACGAGGAGTGGAAAACACTTTTTCGTCAAAGTTAGAGTGGAAGCGGCAGTTAGCTAGAGTGTGAGAAGCAGTAAACCATAACCTTAATTTTTATTTTTAACTCGAGCTCACGGCCAAACCGTAAAAAGGAGACACATAATTTTTGGTCAAAATATAGACATAGGTGTTGGGATTCATAAAATGTGACTTTGACCGGCGGGATCTGCACAAAATTTAAACGGGGGGGCCGAGACCGGCGGCAATCCCTGTCTCGCTCCCCATTAAACCTAATGTAATCGTCTTCTCTTTTCAAATGAATCTCACTCTGTGTTCGCACTGAGCTTACTCGCTCATTTTAAGGAATATGTGAATAAAATAAACACTGTCAGAATCTGCCGGCTTCTGTGTCTCTCACGGTGTTTTCGGTTTTTGGACAGGAGTTACGGTTTTCTCACAGTTTGCAATTGTTCGGAACCTTGTCAGAAGCCAAATCCTTTAGAATTTTGAGACATTTTTCAAGGCAGATCCTGAAATTGCCATAGCAACCGCAGGGCCTTAGCTGACCTTAGCAACCTGTCGCTGGGCAGAATCTGATCTACCTTTTTGTGATTGGCTGAACTGATCTACCTTTTTGTGATTGGCTAATTCTTCCTGCCTGTCAGTTAACTGAGCTCATTCATTTGAATGGAGATTAATTCATGTTTACTGAGGACAAAATAAATAGTTTTATTGTTTTGTTTTGTAGTTATATGATTTGTGGTTTTTAAAAAGATTCAACATTTATCAATAGAAGATGAACAAAATGTACATAATATAATTGCATACGTCCAAGAAATTTAAAATAAAATGTGTAATGAAATCTACTCTCTAAATGATTTCAATATTTACTTAATAATTTCATAACAGTGATGTTCCTGTCTTTGGAAAAAATGAAGTAGACTTTAATTAATTGGTGTAAATAAATACTATTTATGCTAAAATATGATCATAATCATTACTTAATATTTTCAGGGATGTTAAGTTGAGAATAAAGTATATAAGTTTGCCGGTAATATGTCTGATTTTATTTATGTGTCATTATTATCATGGTGTCGCTCTGTTCATGGGGGGGAGGAAGAGGCAGAGGTCAGAGGTCAACCAGTTCAATGAGCCTGAAACCAGAGAGCTACAGGTGAGCAGACACTGCAGGCTCACACACTTACAGCTGAGTAAGTATGTTGCTTTGCTTGTTTGTATTATTTCATAAATTCCCTCCATAAATACTCCTATCCTGTGAAATAAGGCCAGATTACATCAGTACAGCATTACCTCTGAACTGATGAGAGACCCAAGCATGATGTTCAACCTGTCTTCATCACCTGGAGACCTACAGCATCACCTCACCCTGTCTTCATCACCTGGAGACCTACAGCATCACCTCACCCTGTCTTCATCACCTGGAGACCTACAGCATCACCTCACCCTGTCTTCATCACCTGGAGACCTACAGCACCACCTCACTGTGTCTTCATCACCTGGAGACCTACAGCATCACCTCACCCTGTCTTCATCACCTGGAGACCTACAGCATCACCTCACCCTGTCTTCATCACCTGGAGACCTACAGCATCACCTCACTGTGTCTTCATCACCTGGAGACCTACAGCATCATCTCACCCTGTCTTCATCACCTGGAGACCTACAGCATCACCTCACCCTGTCTTCATTACCTGGAGACCTACAGCATCACCTCACCCTGTCTTCATCACCTGGAGACCTACAGCATCACCTCAGCCTGTCTTCATCACCTGGAGACCTACAGCATCACCTCAGCCTGTCTTCATCACCTGGAGACCTACAGCATCACCTCACCCTGTCTTCATCACCTGGAGACATACATCATCACCTCACCCTGTCTTCATCACCTGGAGACCTACAGCATCACCTCACCCTGTCTTCATCACCTGGAGACCTACAGCATCACCTCACCCTGTCTTAATCACCTGGAGACCTACAGCATCACCTCACCCTGTCTTCATCACCTGGAGACATACATCATCACCTCACCCTGTCCAGGGTCAGCCAGCCTGGTGTTTCTGCCAGAGATGCAGATTCCCTCCAACATGAAGCACTTAGAGACAGAAGAGTAGTGATACCAAGCTGCTGTGTGTGGAGATCTGTCACTCACACTGTATTAAAATAAATATGGAAAATAACACATGGGTGTTTGTAATAGAGTAAAATGACTATCTATGTATTATTATCAGTATAAAACAGAACAATCACAATATCAGTAGAAATAATAAACATGTACACAAACATATTTATAAATGACATAGTTAGTTAGTCTTATATAGTTAGATACTCAGTTGTTAGTTGAAGCTTGTTACTCTAAGTGTGTGACACAGAGGAGAGGAGGCATGACTGAAGGGAAATACATTTATTAAGGGGAATAGAACTGAGAGCTGGAGCAGGGGAACTGCTGTGAGGGTTAGGGTCCAGGTCTGAGGAGCAGGGTCTGGGATGCCTTTAAAGAGAATAAATACAGAGCCATTATTAGTCTCATGTCATTGTTACTGGATAACTGAGAAGACTGATGTGATGCTACAGTAATGTGTAATAATAATAATAAAATAATAAGTATTATTATTATTATTATATTATTAATTATTATTATTACTAATAATAATAATAATAATTATTATTATTATTATAAATAATAATAATAATAATAATGATAAAATAATAAGTATTATTATTATTAATAATAATAATAATAATTAATCACAACAATAAATAATAAATAATAATAATAATAATAATAATAATAATATAATTATTATTATTATTATATTATACATAATAATAATAATAATTAAAGCTGCAAGCAGCGATGATCGGGCCCAAGCTCCCCCGCCCCGCCACTAATGAGCGAGACTTGCTGTGACGCATCTTCTGAGTCAAATGGAGACAAGCAGCGCCAAAATTGCAAATTCACTTCAAAATGGCCGACTTCCTGTTGGAGTGAGGATATGGGTCCAAGAAACTTTTTTGTACCTCTTTACATGATACATATATATACCAAGTTTTGTTCATCTACGTCAATCTGGAGGGAGGGGCTCAATTTTATTAATCTTCTATGGGGTGCAGTACCCCCATTTGGCCAGCTGTTCCTGTTTAATGGCGAAACGTCAAAATTCCTCACATGAGCATATGGGTCCAGGAGACTTTTTTGTGCGTCTTTACATGATACATATGTGTACCGAATTTCGTTTGTCTATGTCAATCTGATTCGAGGGGCTCAATTTTTTTAATTTTCTAGGGGGCGCTATTGAGCCATTTTGTGTAGTGAGGATATGGGTCCAAGAGACTTTTTTGTACCTCTTTACATGATACATATATATACCAAGTTTTGTTCATCTATGTCAATCTGGAGGGAGGGGCTCAATTTCCTTAATATTGTATGGGGTGCAGTACCCCCATTTGGCCAGCAGTTCCTGTTTAATGGCGAAACGTCAAAATTCCTCACATCGCCACGAAGCAACCAAATCCCTAATCAGAAAGTTTTTGATAACTTTTCATCTCCAATGTGTCAAGATGTTTCTGAGTGAATTTGAAGTCGGTCAGATTAAATCTCTAGGAAGAGTTCACTCAAATGCGATGCGTAGAAAACGCCAAAATGGCGCCAAAAACGCAGATTCGACACAAAATGGCCGACTTCCTGTTGGAGTGAGGGTATGGGTCCAAGAGACTTTTTTGTGCGTCTTTACAGGATACATATGTGTACCGAATTTCGTTTTTCTAGGTCAATCTGGAGGGAGGGGCTGAATTTTTTTATTATCTAGGGGGCGCTATTGAGCCATTTTGCCTTGTGAGCATATGGGTCCAAGAGACTTTTTTGTGTGTCTTTACACAATACATATTTGTACCGAATATCGTTTGTCTACGACAATCTCAGTGGTGGGGCTCGCTTTTTTAAATTTTCTAGGGGGCGCTATTGAGCCATTTTTTCTCCCCCATTTTCGTGATCCTTAAAATATCAAATTTTTCGCCGGGTCGAACATGATTGCAAATTTTGGTGACTTTTCGGGCACGTTTAGGCTGTCAAAAACGCGTTTGTTTAGGCAGAACTATAATAATAATAATAATCGGCACGATTACAATAGGGCCTTCGCACTGTATAGTGCTTGGGCCCTAATTAAAGCTGCAAGCAGCGATGATCGGGCCCAAGCTCCCCCGCCCCGCCACTACTGAGCGAGACTTGCTGTGACGCACACACAGTCAATATAAAGTTGGTTGGATTAGGAGGAATTCATTAAAGTATGTGGTGTGAAAATTCTATCAAACCGTGCCAAAATTGCAAATTCACTTCAAAATGGCCGACTTCCTGTTGGAGTGACGTCATGGGTCCAAGAGACTTTTTTGTGCCTCTTTATGTGATACATATACATACCAAGTTTTGTTCATCTACGTCAATCTGGAGGGAGGGGCTCAATTTCCTTAATCTTCTATGGGGTGCAGTACCCCTATTTGGCCAGCTGTTCCTGTTTAATGGGGAAACATCAAAATTCCTCACATCGCCACGTAGCAACCAAATCCCTAATCAGAAAGTTTTTGATAACTTTTCATCTCCAATGTCTCAAGATGTTTCTGAGTGAATTTGAAGTCGGTCGGATTAAATCTCTAGGACAAGTTCGTTAAAGTACGAGGCATCAAAAACGCCAAAATCACACATATTTTTCAAAATGGCCGACTTCCTGTTGGAGTGACGTCATGGGTCCAAGAGACTTTTTGGTGCGTCTTTACAAGATACATATGTGTACCAAATTTCGTTTGTTTATGTCAATCTGACTTGAGGGGCTCAATTTTTTTTCAATTTTCAAGGGGGCGCTATTGTATCCAGTAGGTGGCGCTATGGAGCTGACACAGTATTGATGCATATACGTGTTCAGGGTGGCACCCTCTACATGTGTGATTAATTTGGTGTAGATCGGACGATGTCTGTAGGAGTTATAAGGACTTCCTGTTTAATGGCGAAGGATCGAATGGCGAAGGTAATTGTCGGCGCCGCCACGGCCAAACCGGATCCCTAATTAGAAAGTTTTTGATAACTTTTCATCTCCAATGTGTCAAGATGTTTCTGAGTGAATTTGAAGTCGGTCGGATTAAATCCCTAGGACAAGTTCGTTTAAGTACGAGGTGTGGAAAACGACAAAATGGCGCCAAAAACGCAGATTCGATACAAAATGGCCGACTTCCTGTAGGAGTGAGGGTAGGGGTCCAAGAGACTTTTTTGTGCGTCTTTACATGATACATATATATACCAAGTTTTGTTCATCTATGTCAATCTGGAGGGAGGGGCTCAATTTCCTTAATATTGTATGGGGTGCAGTACCCCCATTTGGCCAGCAGTTCCTGTTTAATGGCGAAACGTCAAAATTCCTCACATCGCCACGAAGAAACTAAATCCCTAATCAGAAAGTTTTTGATAACTTTTCATCTCCAATGTCTCAAGATGTTTCTGAGTGAATTTGAAGTCGGTCGGATTAAATCCCTAGGACAAGTTCGTGAAAGTACGAGGCGTGAAAAACACCGAAATGGCAGCAAAAACGCAGATTCGATACAAAATGGCCGACTTCCTGTTGGAGAGAGGTTATGGGTCCAAGAGACTTTTTTGTGCGTCTTTACACGATACATAATTGTGCCGAATTTCGTTTGTCTAGGACAATCTCAGAGGTGGGGCTCGCTTTTTTTAATTTTCTAGGGGGCGCTATTGAGCCATTTTTTCTCGCCCATTTTCGTGATCCTTAAAATATCAAATTTTTCGCCGGGTCGAACATGACTGCACATTTTGGTGACTTTTCGGGCACGTTTAGGCTGTCAAAAAGGCGTTCATTTTGTGAGACGAATAATAATAATAATAATTTCTACGATTACAATAGGGCCTTCGCACTGTATAGTGCTTGGGCCCTAATAATAATAATAATAATAATAGAAAAAATGTGCAGATTTTATTTTAGTTTAGGAAATGAGCAGACCTTGATCTGAATGAAACAAACATCATATTATAGATACTGATAACATGCTGCTGTAAATCAAATCTGGGATGAATAAAGTCAATGTGTTTATCTGTGTATTAATCTGTTTATGTAATAAAACACAACGGAGTAAAAACTAGCAGTAGTTAACAACTGTAAATAATCATATTGTGATAGCAAACCTGTGTTTCTATGTCTTCATGTCAGTAAACAAACATATAACATATAGTACTGACTAACTAGACAGTGAGCTGAATGTCAGCAGGTAACGTTATAACACTTTATGTGAAGCAGCGCTGATGTTACTCACCTGTCCGGCAGAGCAGGCAGAGCAGCGTCTGCTGCCTTCACTCCCCGCTCCTACGCTGGGTATCCTCTGTCCCTTAGCCGGCTCTCCTCTGTCCTTCCCGGGTCTCCTCTGTCCCTGTGCCGGGTCTCCTCTGTCCCTCCGCTGTAATAAAATCACGCTGATGTGTCAGCTGATGTGTGTGTGTATGTGTGCGTGTGTGTGTGTGTGCGTGCGTGCGTGCGCGCGCAGCATCGCTGTTTTGGAACTTGAATTTGAAGGATGCTTATCAACTGTAGCCTAGCAACCGTGGCACTCAAAATTTCCCTGGAATTTTCTAGTGTTTACTTTACAATTCTCTTTTGCCAAATTTCGGCGCGTAACTCCTCCCACAGTTTTGAGAAAACCCCGACAATATATACATCAAAACGTGCGGCTCGATCGGGGGAGGGGTGCTATGACTTTTGGTGTTGAAATTCCAATTTTTCCCAAAGTTATTCCCAAAAGAAAATCGTCGTGATTCTCCATAGGAAAAGAATGGGAATTTCTTTTTAAACACAAAATTTCAACTTTTTTCAGAGTCACCTAGCTCTCTCATACCTGCACATAGAAATGTGATTCAAACTTTAAAACGAAGGAAAACTTGTGCTCTCTTCACAACACTAAACTGTTTTAACATAACATGTAAACTTTTCAAACTATGAGTAGTCAAACAAGGAGTGGAAATCACTTTTTCTTCAAAATTAGAGTGGAAGCGTCAGTTATTGACAGTCTTACTGCTCAAATGCAGGCCAGGCAGGTATGGTGTGTGTGTGTGTGTGTGTGTGTGTGTGTGTGTGTGTGTGTGTGTGTGCGTGCTGTAGTGTCGTGCATAGAGTTAGTGCATGTTGCTACTGCCTTGTGCTCTGTGTGCTACTCTCTGCTGTACTCGTCCCGGCAGTAGCCCCGTGGCACTCAAAATTTCCCTGGAATTTTCTAGTGTTTACTTTACAATTCTCTTTTGCCAAATTTCGGCGCGTAACTCCTCCCACAGTTTTGAGAAAACCCCGACAATATATACATCAAAACGTGCGGCTCGATCGGGGGAGGGGTGCTATGACTTTTGGTGTTGAAATTCCAATTTTTCCCAAAGTTATTCCCAAAATAAAACAGGCATAATTCTCCATTGGAAATGAATGGGAATTTCTTTTTGAACACAAAATTTCATCTTTTTTCAGAGTCACCGAGCTCTCTTATACTTGCACATGGAAATGTGATTCAAACTTTAAAACGAAGGACAGCTTGTTCTCTCTTCACGACACTAAACTGTTTTTCCATAACATGTAAACTTTTCAAACTATGAGCATTCAAACGAGGAGTGGAAATCACTTTTTCTTCAAAGTTAGAGTGGAAACATTAGTTATTGACACTCTTACTGCTCAAATGCAGGCCAGGCAGGTATGTGTGTGTGTGTGTGTGTCTTTGTGTGTCTTTGTGTGTGAGTGTTTGTACACACTATATTATGTGCTAATACAGGGTATGTGTGAAGCGTCAAATGCTGTAGTGTCGTGCATAGAGTTAGTGCATGTTGCTACTGCCTTGTGCTCTGTGTGCTACTGTTACACTTGATACTGACCAGTAAGATGTACTTAATAATGCCACAGTAAAAGTTACTTAGTGTTATATGATCAGGGTGACTTTTGAACACTGGAAATAAATCATGTACTCGTCCCGGCAGTAGCCCCGTGGCACTCAAAATTTCCCTGGAATTTTCTAGTGTTTACTTTACAATTCTCTTTTGCCAAATTTCGGCGCGTAACTCCTCCCACAGTTTTGAGAAAACCCCGACAATATATACATCAAAACGTGCAGCTCGATCGGGGGATGGGTGCTATGACTTGGTGTTGAAATTCCAATTTTTCCCAAAGTTATTCCCAAAACAAAATCGTCATGATTCTCCATTGGAAATGAATGGGAATTTCTTTTTAAACACAAAATTTCAACTTTTTTCAGAGTCACCTAGCTCTCTCATACCTGCACATAGAAATGTGATTCAAACTTTAAAACAAAGGAAAACTTGTGCTCTCTTCACAACACTAAACTGTTTTAACATAACATGTAAACTTTTCAAAACTATGAGCAGTCAAACAAGGAGTGGAAATCACTTTTTCTTCAAAGTTAGAGTGGAAGTGTCAGTTATTGACACTCTTACTGCTCAAATGGAGGCCAGGCAGGTGTGTGTGTGTGTGTGTGTGTGTGTGTGTGTGTGTGTGTGTGTTTGTGTTGTGTTAATACACACTGTATTGTGCTATCACAGAGTATATGTGAAGTGTAAAGTGATGTAGTGTAGTGCTTAGAGTTAGTGCATGTTGCTACTCTCTGCTTACATCTACTGTTACACTTGATACTGACTAGTAAGATGTACTTAATACTGCCACAGTAAAAGTTACTTAGTGTTATATGATCAGGGTGACTTTTGAACACTGGAAATAAATCGTGTACTCGTCCCGGCAGTAGCCCCGTGGCACTCAAAATTTCCCTGGAATTTTCTAGTGTTTACTTTACAATTCTCTTTTGCCATATTTCGGCGTGTATCTCGTCCCGCAGCTTTGAGAAAACCCCAACAATATATACATCAAAACGTGCGGCTCGATCGGGGGAGGGGTGCTATGGCTTTTGGTGTTGAAATTCCTATTTTTCCCAATGTTATTCCCAAAACAAAACAGGCATGATTCTCCATTGGAAATGAATGGGAATTTCTTTTTGAACACAAAATTTCATCTGTTTTCAGAATCACCTAGCTCTCTCATACTTACAAATTGAAATGTGATTCAAACTTTAAAACAAAGGAAAACTTGTGCTCTCTTCACAACACTAAACTGTTTTTCCATAACATGTAAACTTTTCAATCTATGAGCAGTCAAACGAGGAGTGGAAATCACTTTTTCTTCAAAGTTAGAGTGGAAGTGTCAGTTATTGACACTCTTACTGCTTAAATGCAGGCCAGGCAGGTATGGTGTGTGTGTGTGTGTGTGTGTCTTTGTGTGTAAGTGTTTGTACACACTGTGTAGTGTGCTAACATTATGTGTGAAGTGTAAAGTGCTGTAGTGTAGTGATTAGAGTTAGTGCATGTTGCTACTGCCTTGTGCTCTCTGTGCTACTCTCTGCTTACATCTACTGTTACACTTGATACTGACCAGTAAGATGTACTTAATACTGCCACAGTAAAAGTTACTTAGTGTTATATGATCAGGGTGACTTTTGAACACTGGAAATAAATCGTGTACTTGTCCCGGCAGTAGCCCCGTGGCACTCAAAATTTCCCTGGAATTTTCTAGTGTTTACTTTACAATTCTCTTTAGCCATATTTCGGCGCGTAACTTGTCCCGCAGCTTTGAGAAAACCCCAACAATATATACATCAAAACGTTCGGCTCGATCGGGGGAGGGGTGCTATGACTTTTGGTGTTGAAATTCCAATTTTTCCCAAAGTTATTCCCAAAACAAAACAGGCATAATTCTCCATTGGAAATGAATGGGAATTTCTTTTTGAACACAAAATTTCATCTTTTTTCAGAATCACCTAGCTCTCTTATACTTGCACATAGAAATGTGATTCAAACTTTAAAACGAAGGACAACTTGTTCTCTCTTCACAACACTAAACTGTTTTTCCATAACATGTAAACTTTTCAAACTATGAGCAGTCAAACGAGAAGTGGAAATCACTTTTTCTTCAAAGTTAGAGTGGAAGCATCAGTTATTGACACTCTTACTGCTCAAATGCAGGTCAGGCAGGTATGTGTGTGTGTGTGTGTGTGTGTGTGTGTCTTTGTTTGTGAGTGTTTGTACACACTATGTTGTGTGCTAATACAGGGTATGTGTGAAGCGTCAAGTGCTGTAGTGTCGTGCATAGAGTTAGTGCATGATGCTACTGCCTTGTGCTCTGTGTGCTACTCTCTGCTTACATCTACTGTTACACTTGATACTGACCAGTAAGATGTACTTAATACTGCCACAGTAAAAGTTACTTAGTGTTATATGATCAGGGTGACTTTTGAACACTGGAAATAAATCGTGTAGTCGTCCCGGCAGTAGCCCCGTGGCACTCAAAATTTCCCTGGAATTTTCTAGTGTTTACTTTACAATTCTCTTTTGCCATATTTCGGCGCGTAACTCGTCCCGCAGCTTTGAGAAAACCCCAACAATATATACATCAAAACGTGCGGCTCAATCGGGGGAGGGGTGCTATGACTTTTGGTGTTGAAATTCCAAAGTTTCCCAAAGTTATTCCCAAAACAAAATAGGCATGATTCTCCATTGGAAATGAATGGGAATTTCTTTTTGAACACAAAATTTCATCTTTTTTCAGAATCACCTAGCTCTCTCATACTTGCACATAGAAATGTGATTCAAACTTTAAAACGAAGGAAGACTTGTGCTCTCTTCACAACACTAAACTGTTTTTACATAGCATGTAAACTTTTCAAACTATGAGCAGTCAAACGAGGAGTGGAAATCACTTTTTCTTCAAAGTTAGAGTGGAAGTGTCAGTTATTGACACTCTTACTGCTCAAATGCAGGCCAGGCAGGTATGGTGTGTGTGTGTGTGTGTGTGTGTGTGTGTGTGTGTGTGTGTGTGTGTGTGTGTGTGTGTGTGTGTGTGTGTGCTGTAGTGTCGTGCATAGAGTTAGTGCATGTTGCTACTGCCTTGTGCTCTGTGTTCTACTCTTTGCTGTACTCGTCCCGGCAGTAGCCCCGTGGCACTCAAAATTTCCCTGGAATTTTCTAGTGTTTACTTTACAATTCTCTTTTGCCATATTTCGGCGCGTAACTCCTCCCGTAGCTTTGAGAAAACCCCAACAATATATACATCAAAACGTGCGGCTCGATCGGGGGAGGGGTGCTATGACTTTTGGTGTTGACAATCCAATTTTTCCCAAAGTTATTCCCAAAACAAAACAGGCATAATTCTCCATTGGAAATGAATGGGAATTTCTTTTTGAACACAAAATTTAATCTTTTTTCAGAATCACCTAGCTCTCTCATACTTGCACATAGAAATGTGATTCAAACTTTAAAACGGAGGAAAACGTGTGCTCTCTTCACAACACTAAACTGTTTTAACATAACATGTAAACTTTTAAAAGTATGATCAGTCAAACGAGGAGTGGAAGTCAATTTTTCTTGAAAGTTAGAGTGGAAGCATCAGTTATTGACACTCTTACTGCTCAAATGCAGGCCAGGCAGGTGTGTGTGTGTGTGTGTGTGTGTGTGTGTGTTTGTATACACTATGTTGTGTGCTAATACAGGGTATGTGTGAAGCGTCAAGTGCTGTAGTGTAGTGCTTAGAGTTAGTGCATGTTGCTACTGCCTTGTGTTCTGTGTGCTACTCTCTGCTGTACTCGTCCTGGCAGTAGCCCCGTGGCACTCAAAATTTCCCTGGAATTTTCTAGTGTTTACTTTACAATTCTCTTTTGCCATATTTCGGCGCGTAACTCCTCCCGCAGCTTTGAGAAAACCCCGACAATATATACATCAAAACGTGCGGCTCGATCGGGAAAGAGGTGCTATGACTTTTGGTGTTGAAATTCCTATTTTTCCCAAAGTTATTCCTAAAACAAAATAGGCATGATTCTCCATTGGAAATGAATGGGAATTTCTTTTTAAACACAGAATTTCAACTTTTTTTGGAGTCACCTAGCTCTCTCATACCTGCACATAGAAATGTGATTCAAACTTTAAAAGGAAGGAAGACTTGTGCTCTCTTCACAACACTAAACTGTTTTTACATAGCATGTAAACTTTTCAAACTATGAGCAGTCAAACGAGGAGTGGAAATCACTTTTTCTTCAAAGTTAGAGTGGAAGTGTCAGTTATTGACACTCTTACTGCTCAAATGCAGGCCAGGCAGGTATGGTGTGTGTGTGTGTGTGTGCTGTAGTGTCGTGCATAGAGTTAGTGCATGTTCCTACTGCCTTGTGCTCTGTGTTCTACTCTTTGCTGTACTCGTCCCGGCAGTAGCCCCGTGGCACTCAAAATTTCCCTGGAATTTTCTAGTGTTTACTTGTGTGTGTGAGTACACACTGTGTTGTAGTGATTAGAGTTAGTGCATGTTGCTACTGCCTTGTGCTCTGTGTGCTACTCTCTGCTTACATCTACTGTTACACTTGATACTGACCAGTAAGATGTACTTAATACTGCCACAGTAAAAGTTACTTCGTGTTATATGATCAGGGTGACTTTTGAACACTGGAAATAAATCGTGTACTCGTCCCGGCAGTAGCCCCGTGGCACTCAAAATTTCCCTGGAATTTTCTAGTGTTTACTTTACAATTCTGTTTTGCCAAATTTCGGCGCGTAACTACTCCCGCAGCTTTGAGAAAACCCCAACAATATATACATCAAAACGTGCGGCTCCATCGGGGGAGGGGTGCTATGACTTTTGGTGTTGAAATTCCAATTTTTCCCAAAGTTATTCCCAAAACAAAACAGGCATAATTCTCCATTGAAAATGAATGGGCATTTTTTTTTTAAAACACAAAATTTCACTTTTTTTCAGAGTCACCTAGTTCGCTCATACGTGCACATAGAAACGTCATTCAAACTTTAAAACGAAGGAAAATTTGTCCTCTCTGGAAAAATACAAACTATTTTAACATAACATGTAAACTTTTCAAACTATGAGCAGTCAAACGAGGAGTGGAAATCACTTTTTCGTCAAAGTTAGAGTGGAAGCGGCAGTTAGCTACAGTGTGAGAAGAAGTAATGCATAACCTTCATTTTTATTTTTAACTCGAGCTCACGGCCAAACCGTAAAAAGGAGACAAATAATTTTTTGTCAAAATGTAGACATAGGTGTTAGGATTCATAAAATGTGACTTTGACCGGCGGGATCTGCACAAAATTTAAACGGGGGGGCCGAGACTGGCGGCAATCCCTGTCTCGCTCCCCATTAAACCTAATGTAATCGTCTTCTTATTTCAAAAGAATCTCACTCTGTGTTCACACTGAGCTTACTCGCTCATTTTAAGGAATATCTGAATAAAATAAACACTGTCAGAATCTGCCGGCTTCTGTGTCTCTCACGGTGTTTTCAGTTTTTGGACAGGAGTTACGGTTTTCTCACAGTTTGCAATTGTTCGGAACCTTGTCAGAAGCCAAACTTTTTAGAATTTTGAGACATTTTTCAAGGCAGATCCTGAAATCGCCGTAGCAACCGCAGGGCCTTAGCTGACCATGGCAACCTGTTGCTGGGCAGAATCTGACCTACTTTTTTCTGATTGGCTAATTCTACCTGTCTGCCTAGTAAACTAACCTAGTTAAGCTCTCAGCAATAGTATAGGTGATGACTTTGATTGACACGTGACACTTGGTAGGGGGCCGGGTTTCAGTGAACTCAGCAGGCATGCCCACAGTGTTTGGGAGAAACAGAGACAGATTTTTACACAATTTTGAAGCCTAATTTCACATATTTGGCATTTTTTAATCATTCACATTTGGCAACAACACACCTTTCTGTGGTATGTCAAACTCAGAACACATATTTATTTATTCATACTTAAGACTAATGTTATTACCGCCCACCACATTAACATATGGAAATAGACATAAAAAAATGTAGAAATTTAGAAATACAGATGTAAAATAAATAAATCAATCAATCAATAAATAAATGTAGAACTAAATAAATAAATAAATGAATACATAAATGTGACTGTGTCAGGTCATTTGAATGGAGTGATTAATTCATTCATGTTTACTGTGGACAAAATATTGTATTGTATTGTTCTGTGTTTTAGGGCAAAACTAGAAGAAAAGTTGTTAATATTTCAGTGATCTATTTATAGTATAGTTATAGTTATATTTAAGTTTACAGGTAATATGTCTGATTTTATGTACATGTCAGTACTATCATGGTGTAGCTCTGTTCATGGGGGGGGGGGGGGGGAAGAGGCAGAGGCAGAGGTCAGAGGTCAATGAGCCTGAAACCAGAGAGCTACAGATGAGCAGACTTACAGCTCGTTGTAAGTATGTTAAATAAATAAATTCCCTCCATAAATACTCCTATCCTGTGAAATAAGGTCAGATTACATCAGTGTAACAGCATTACCTCTGAACTGACACTGGCCTCTTTATATAATGTGAAAACTGCATCTGGTCATAATAAAATCTGATTTATGAACTAACACAATATTAACAATCTTCTCATTCCAGGAGATAATTCAGGACCTGGACCTTGAGCAGTCTCATCAGCTGCTGCACTGTCTGATGAGAGACCCAAGCATGATGTTCAACCTACTGTCTTCATCACCTGGAGACCTACAGCATCACCTCACCCTGTCTTCATCACCTGGAGACCTACAGCATCACCTCACCCTGTCTTCATCACCTGGAGACCTACAGCATCACCTCACCCTGTCTTCATCACCTGGAGACCTACAGCATCACCTCACCCTGTCTTCATCACCTGGAGACCTACAGCATCACCTCAGCCTGTCTTCATCACCTGGAGACCTACAGCATCACCTCAGCCTGTCTTCATCACCTGGAGACCTACAGCATCACCTCACCCTGTCTTCATCACCTGGAGACATACATCATCACCTCACCCTGTCTTCATCACCTGGAGACCTACAGCATCACCTCACCCTGTCTTCATCACCTGGAGACCTACATCATCACCTCACCCTGTCTACATCACCTGGAGACCTACAACATCACCTCACCCTGTCTTCATCACCTGGAGACCTACAGCATCACCTCACCCTGTCTTCATCACCTGGAGACATACAGCATCACCTCACCCTGTCCAGGGTCAGCCAGCCTGGTGTTTCTGCCATGTAAACTTTTCAAACTATGAGCAGTCAAACGAGGAGTGGAAATCACTTTTTCTTCAAAGTTAGAGTGGAAGCATGAGTTATTGACACTCTTACTGCTCAAATGTAGACCAGGCAGGTGTGTGTGTGTGTGTGTGTGTGTCTTTGTGTGTGAGTGTTTGTACACACTATGTTGTGTGCTAATACAGGGTATGTGTGAAGCGTCAAGTGCTGTAGTGTGTGTGTGTGTGTGTGTGTGTGTGTGTGTGTGTGCTGTAGTGTCGTGCATAGAGTTAGTGCATGTTGCTACTGCCTTGTGCTCTGTGTGCTACTCTCTGCTGTACTCGTCCCGGCAGTAGCCCCGTGGCACTCAAAATTTCCCTGGAATTTTCTAGTTAGTGCCACGGGGTTCAAGCCCCGAGGCATTCCACTCCAGAAGCTGGAGAGGAATGCCTCGGGCGAAGCCCGAGGCAACTATTAATCTTCTCCATACTTATTCTTACATCTTCTTCCGCCGTTTTTCGGCGCGTAACTCCTCCCGCAGCTTTGAGAAAACCCCGACAATATATACATCAAAACGTGCGGCTCGATCGGGGGATGGGTGCTATGACTTTTGGTGTTGAAATTCCAAAGTTTCCCAAAGTTATTCCCAAAAAAACGGGAGATTTCTCCATTGAAAATGAATGGGAATTTTTTGAAAAACCCAAAAAATTTCACCTTTTTTCACCTTTTTTCAGAGTCACGTAGCTCGCTCATACGTGCACGTAGAAACGTGATTAAAACTTCAAAACGGAGGAAAACTTGTCCTCTCTGGAAAAATACCAAACTATTTTAACATAACATGTAAACATTTCAAACTGTGAGCAGTCAAACGAGGAGTGGAAATCACTTTTTCGTCAAAGTTAGAGTGGAAGCGGCAGTTAGTTAGAGTGTGAGAAGCAGTAATTCATAACCTTCATTTTTATTTTTAACTCGAGCTCACGGCCAAACCGTAAAAAGGAGACAAATAATTTTTTGTCAAAATGTAGACATAGGTGTTGGGATTCATAAAATGTGAAGTTGACAGGCGGGGTCTGCACAAAATTTAAACGGGGGGGCCGAGACCGGCGGCAATACCTGTCTCACTCCCCATTAAACCTAATGTAATCATCTTCTTTTTTCAAAAGAATCTCACTCTGTGTTCGCACTGAGCTTACTCGCTCATTTTAAGGAATATCTGAATAAAATAAACACTGTCAGAATCTGCCGGCTTCTGTGTCTCTCACGGTGTTTTCAGTTTTTGGACAGGAGTTACGGTTTTCTCACAGTTTGCAATTGTTCGGGACCTTGTCAGAAGCCAAATCCCTCAGAATTTTGAGACATTTTTCAAGGCAGATCCTGAAATCGCCGTAGCAACCGCAGGGCCTTAGCTGACCTTGGCAACCTGTTGCTGGGCAGAATCTGACCTACTTTTTTGTGATTGGCTGAACTGATCTACCTTTTTGTGATTGGCTAATTCTACCTGTCTGTCTGTTTTGCCAGTTAACTGAGGTAGTGGCCGAGCTAGTATTGATACTCTGTCTCTATATATACATATGAATTATACTGACAGTCTTACTGCTCAAATGCAGGCTGGTGTGTGTGTGTGTGTGTGTGTGTGTGTGTGTGTGTGTGTGTGTGTGTGTGTACACACTGTGTTGTAGTGATTAGAGTTAGTGCATGTTGCTACTGCCTTGTGCTCTGTGTGCTACTCTCTGCTTACATCTACTGTTACACTCGATACTGACCAGTAAGATGTACTTAATACTGCCACAGTAAAAGTTACTTAGTGTTATATGATCAGGGTGACTTTTGAACACTGGAAATAAATCGTGTACTCGTCCCGGCAGTAGCCCCGGGGCACTCAAAATTTCCCTGGAATTTTCTAGTGTTTACTTTACAATTCTCTTTTGCCATATTTCGGCGCGTAACTCGTCCCGCAGCTTTGAGAAAACCCCAACAATATATACATCAAAACGTGCGGCTCGATCGGGGGAGGGGTGCTATGACTTTTGGTGTTAAAATTCCAACTTTTCCCAAAGTTATTCCCAAAACAAAACAGGCATGATTCTCCATTGGAAATGAATGGGAATTTCTTTTTGAACACAAAATTTCATCTTTTTTCAGAGTCACCTAGCTCTCTTATACCTGCACATAGAAATGTGATTCAAACTTTAAAACGAAGGAAAACATGTGCTCTCTTCACAACACTAAACTGTTTTAACATAACATGTAAACTTTTCAAACTATGAGCAGTCAAACGAGGAGTGGAAATCACTTTTTCTTCAAAGTTAGAGTGGAAGTGTCAGTTATTGACACTTACTGCTCAAATGCAGGCCAGGCAGGTGTGTGTTTGTGTGTGTGTGTGCGTGTGTGTGTGTGTGCTGTAGTGTCGTGCATAGAGTTAGTGCATGTTCCGACTGCCTTGTGCTCTGTGTGCTACTCTCTGCTGTACTCGTCCCGGCAGTAGCCCCGTGGCACTCAAAATTTCACTGGAATATTCTAGTTAGTGCCACGGGGTTCAAGCCCCGAGGCATTCCACTCCAGAAGCTGGAGAGGAATGCCTCGGGCGAAGCCCGAGGCAACTATTAATCTTCTCCATACTTATTCTTACATCTTCTTCCGCCGTTTTTCGGCGCGTAACTCCTCCCGCAGCTTTGAGAAAACCCCGACAATATATACATCAAAACGTGCGGCTCGATCGGGGGATGGGTGCTATGACTTTTGGTGTTGAAATTCCAAAGTTTCCCAAAGTTATTCCCAAAAAACCGGGAGATTTCTCCATTGAAAATGAATGGGAATTTTTTGAAAAACCCAAAAAATTTCACCTTTTTTCACCTTTTTTCAGAGTCACGTAGCTCGCTCATACGTGCACGTAGAAACGTGATTAAAACTTCAAAACGGAGGAAAACTTGTCCTCTCTGGAAAAATACCAAACTATTTTAACATAACATGTAAACATTTCAAACTGTGAGCAGTCAAACGAGGAGTGGAAATCACTTTTTCGTCAAAGTTAGAGTGGAAGCGGCAGTTAGAGTGTGAGAAGCAGTAATTCATAACCTTCATTTTTATTTTTAACTCGAGCTCACGGCCAAACCGTAAAAAGGAGACAAATAATTTTTTGTCAAAATGTAGACATAGGTGTTGGGATTCATAAAATGTGAAGTTGACAGGCGGGGTCTGCACAAAATTTAAACGGGGGGGCCGAGACCGGCGGCAATACCTGTCTCACTCCCCATTAAACCTAATGTAATCATCTTCTTTTTTCAAAAGAATCTCACTCTGTGTTCGCACTGAGCTTACTCGCTCATTTTAAGGAATATCTGAATAAAATAAACACTGTCAGAATCTGCCGGCTTCTGTGTCTCTCACGGTGTTTTCAGTTTTTGGACAGGAGTTACGGTTTTCTCACAGTTTGCAATTGTTCAGGACCTTGTCAGAAGCCAAATCCCTCAGAATTTTGAGACATTTTTCAAGGCAGATCCTGAAATCGCCGTAGCAACCGCAGGGCCTTAGCTGACCTTGGCAACCTGTTGCTGGGCAGAATCTGACCTACTTTTTTGTGATTGGCTGAACTGATCTACCTTTTTGTGATTGGCTAATTCTACCTGTCTGTCTGTTTTGCCAGTTAACTGAGGTAGTGGCCGAGCTAGTATTGATACTCTGTCTCTATATATACATATGAATTATACTGACAGTCTTACTGCTCAAATGCAGGCTGGTGTGTGTGTGTGTGTGTGTGTGTGTGTGTGTGTGTGTGTGTGTGTGTGTGTGTGTGTGTGTGTGTGTGTACACACTGTGTTGTAGTGATTAGAGTTAGTGCATGTTGCTACTGCCTTGTGCTCTGTGTGCTACTCTCTGCTTACATCTACTGTTACACTCGATACTGACCAGTAAGATGTACTTAATACTGCCACAGTAAAAGTTACTTAGTGTTATATGATCAGGGTGACTTTTGAACACTGGAAATAAATCGTGTACTCGTCCCGGCAGTAGCCCCGTGGCACTCAAAATTTCCCTGGAATTTTCTAGTGTTTACTTTACAATTCTCTTTTGCCATATTTCGGCGCGTAACTCGTCCCGCAGCTTTGAGAAAACCCCAACAATATATACATCAAAACGTGCGGCTCGATCGGGGGAGGGGTGCTATGACTTTTGGTGTTAAAATTCCAACTTTTCCCAAAGTTATTCCCAAAACAAAACAGGCATGATTCTCCATTGGAAATGAATGGGAATTTCTTTTTGAACACAAAATTTCATCTTTTTTCAGAGTCACCTAGCTCTCTTATACCTGCACATAGAAATGTGATTCAAACTTTAAAACGAAGGAAAACATGTGCTCTCTTCACAACACTAAACTGTTTTAACATAACATGTAAACTTTTCAAACTATGAGCAGTCAAACGAGGAGTGGAAATCACTTTTTCTTCAAAGTTAGAGTGGAAGTGTCAGTTATTGACACTTACTGCTCAAATGCAGGCCAGGCAGGTGTGTGTTTGTGTGTGTGTGTGCGTGTGTGTGTGTGTGCTGTAGTGTCGTGCATAGAGTTAGTGCATGTTCCGACTGCCTTGTGCTCTGTGTGCTACTCTCTGCTGTACTCGTCCCGGCAGTAGCCCCGTGGCACTCAAAATTTCACTGGAATATTCTAGTGTTTACTTTACAATTCTCTTTTGCCAAATTTCGGCGCGTAACTCTTCCCACAGCTTTGAGAAAACCCCGACAATATATACATCAAAACGTGCGGCTCGATCGGGAAAGAGGTGCTATGACTTTTGGTGTTGAAATTCCAATTTTTCCCAAAGTTATTCCCAAAACAAAACAGGCATAATCCTCCATTAGAAATGAATGGGAATTTCTTTTTAAACACAAAATTTCATCTTTTTTCGAAGTCAACTAGCTCTCTCATACCTGCACATAGAAATGTGATTCAAACTTTAAAACGAAGGAAAACTTGTTCTCTCTTCACAACACTAAACTGTTTTAACATAACATGTACACTTTTAAAAGTATGAGCAGTCAAACGAGGAGTGGAAATCACTTTTTCTTGAACGTTAGAGTGGAAGTGTCAGTTATTGACACTCTTACTGCTCAAATGCAGGCCAGGCAGGTATGTGTGTGTGTGTGTGTCTGTGTGTGTGTGTGTGTGAGTGTTTGTACACACTATAAAAGTGCTGTAGTGTCGTGCATAGAGTTAGTGCATGTTGCTACTGCCTTGTGCTCTGTGTGCTAGTCTCTGCTGCACTCGTGTTTACTTTACAATTCTCTTTTGCCAAATTTCGGCGCGTAACTCCTCCCACAGTTTTGAGAAAACCCCGACAATATATACATCACAACCTGCGGCTTGATCAGGGGAGGGGTGCTATGACTTTTGGTGTTAAAATTCCAATTTTTCCCAAAGTTATTCCCAAAACAAAACAGGCATGATTCTCCATTGGAAATGAATGGGAATTTATTTTTGAACACAAAATTTCATCTTTTTTCAGAGTCACCTAGCTCTCTTATACCTGCACATAGAAATGTGATTCAAACTTTAAAACGAAGGAAAACATGTGCTCTCTTCACTAAACACTAAACTGTTTTAACATAACATGTAAACTTTTCAAACTATGAGCAGTCAAACGAGCAGTGGAAATCACTTTTTCTTCAAAGTTAGAGTGGAAGTGTCAGTTATTGACACTCTTACTGCTCAAATGCAGGCCAGGCAGGTGTGTGTGTGTGTGTGTGTGTGTGTGTGTGTGTGTGTATGTGTGTGTGTGTGTGTGTGTGTTTGTGTGTGTGTGTGTGTGTTTGTGTTGTGTTAATACACATTGTATTGTGCTATCACAGAGTATATGTGAAGTGTAAAGTGATGTAGTGTAGTGCTTAGAGTTAGTGCATGTTGCTACTCTCTGCTTACATCTACTGTTACACTTGATACTGACCAGTAAGATGTTCTTAATACTGCCACAGTAAAAGTTACTTAGTGTTATATGATCAGGGTGACTTTTGAACACTGGAAATAAATCATGTACTCGTCCCGGCAGTAGCCCCGTGGCACTCAAAATTTCCCTGGAATTTTCTAGTGTTTACTTTACAATTCTCTTTTTGCCAAAGTTCGGCGCGTAACTCCTCCCACAGCTTTGAGAAAACCCCAACAATATATACATCAAAACGTGCGTCTCGATCGGGGGAGGGGTGCTATGACTTTTGGTGTTGAAATTCCAATTTTTCCCAAAGTTATTCCCAAAAAAACCGGTAGATTTCTCCATTGAAAATGAATGGGAATTTTTTTTTTAAACCACAAAAAATCACCTTTTTTCAGAGTCACCTTGCTCTCTCATACGTGCACGTAGAAACGTCATTCAAACTTTAAAACGGAGTAAACAACCAACCGTAAAAAGGAGACAAATAATTTTTGCTCAAAATGTACACATAGGTGTTGGGATTCATAAAATGTGACGTTGACAGGCGGGGTCTGCACAAAATTTAAACGGGGGGGGGTCGAGACTGGCGGCAATCCCTGTCTCGCTCCCCACTAACCCTAATGTAATTGTGTCCTTTTTTCAAAAGAATCTCACTCTGTGTTCACACTGAGCTTACTCGCTCATTTTAAGGAATATGTGAATAAAATAAACACTGTCAGAATCTGCCGGCTTCTGTGTCTCTCACGGTGTTTTCGGTTTTTGGACAGGAGTTACGGTTTTCTCACAGTTTGCAATTGTTCGGGACCTTGTCAGAAGCCAAATCCTTTAGAATTTTGAGACATTTTTCAAGGCAGATCCTGAAATTGCTGTAGCAACAGCAGGGCCTTAGCTGACCTTGGCAACCTGTTGCTGGGCAGAATCTGATCTACCTTTTTGTGATTGGCTGAACTGATCTACCTTTTTGTGATTGGCTAATTCTACCTGTCTGTCTGTTTTGCCAGTTAACTGAGCTAGTATTGATACTCTCTCTATATATATATACATATTGATAGTGATTTTAATTATGCAGCCCATATAACAATGGAGGGAGTAGACAGGAGTCCAGGATGTCTTGTATTGAAAAAGGTTTATTTACTTGGCCAAGGAGAAATGAGCGAAAATCAGTACACATTACATGCTACTGACGCTTCCTTCAATTCTGAAGCTTCTCTCCTCCGGGATAGACTTTAAACCACACAGATAATGCCCAAGGTTGAGTCATGCCCAAATATGGACAGATCCAACACATCTACAATATACAGAATTTAGTGTACTGGTCTATAGACAAAACATTGCTTAGACAACACTCAGGACCTTTGTCCTACATTCAACACTATATCAAACTTCTGACTCCAGCTGCCTCGAACCCCATTCAGGGAAAACAGTCAAACACATATCTGACCTCGGCTGCTATAGCAACCCTATCAGAAATGGCTCCTGTTTTCCCCAAAAGGAGCAGACACACAGAGACAGTGTCTAAACCCTATCATTTGGTGAGGCCTTGCAATGACCGCAAAGCCTAGTTTGACCCAGTGCATATTAATGATGGAAAATTCCCTAACAATCCCCTCTTATTGATCAGGAGATCAATACTGACTACCCATACTCTAGACATTACAGTGGCAAGACTACCTACGGAGTACCTCAGAACAGAAGCAGCATCTACCGTACAAATCCACAAAAGTCACATAAGACAATCAAATAGTATTGAAAACATAAACTCTCACAGTAACATCATTCCGTTACAATTAATGTCCCTAGGGAAAAATAAAATGAATTTAAAACATTTCATGAAAATCATTGAAAAACATTTCATGCAAATCATAACAATTCCCCTCTTATGTACCACATGCCTATTCTGTCACATGACACATGAGTTCTGCCTTCCGGCCAACAAGGGCAGTTGTGAAGCTCACCCTCAAAGGAATGAAGAACCCCTATAATACTGAAGTATTAAAGGACCTCAGGACAGACGTCATGAGTCATATGCACCTATCTCACAGAAGCTATATTTCCCTAAAGATCCTGAAAAAGCAAACAAGAACCCTGTGCTAACTACTCCTAGTTTAGCAAAGCACTTAAGGCCACGCCTCGATGGTATGGAGGTAACAAGACCTATGGTTTACCTTATCTTATCCTATTAGGAAACCTTACACTTTGAAAGGTGGTACATACATACACATGTGATTACAGCAATACAGCAAAATACTCATTTCATCCCTGAAAAGGAAAAGTTAAATCACATTAACAATTTTAATCATTGTCACACATTTAATTTATGCACTGACGAGTCTTCAACCCATGTACTTAACGTACAGTCGAGGGTCACCACCATGGAGAGGTTACTAGCACTTTCGAAGCATGGTGGCCTTGAATCCATCATCCATTTCATCCTCTTCATCAGTTGCAGTTGTTTTTTCTCTTTTTTATTGCATTCAAATACACATTTATGAAATCAAAATCACACACAACATTCTCTATAAACTACACAAAGAAATGATTCTGCTTATTCAACCTAGAGAAATGTTTAACTGTACTTCATTAAACAAAAATGATTAAAGTGATTAATAGATATTTTGAAATTTGGAACACACAATAAAATCTGGAATCGTTAAAACAATGAAACCCTGAAAGGAAAATAAAACAAGGAGTACATGAACACACAGAAGCCTCTGAGTTTCATCCGCAGACAGCAGGTGATACGCATCTGCCCCAGTTTAACACTCAGACACATCACGCCTCCCACTATCTGACTCCCTGATTCATTAAACTAAATACTTTTGCTTACAGACCTGAGGTCTCCTCCTCCTCGTCATCATCCTCCAGGGAGAGGTCATCCAGCCCAAGACGCTGTATCCACTCCTCAAAGCCTCGATAATCATAATATCTCATTGTCACATTATTGTTAACATTTGTGTCAACAGTTGTACACACCTGGGGTGCTTGAGTGACGGATTTAGTGGTCTTCTTCACCATCAGCTTAATCAGCCAACTCATACAGGCACAGAGGAGGATGAGGAGGAGAATGATGACCAGCAGTGTAGTCAAAAGCTTGATCAGGTTGGACCCCCATGGCCCGAAGATACCTGAAAAATCTCCAAAATTAAACCCATGGTTAACATGTAATTCCTTTATACCTAATGCAGTTTCATGTGCATTTTTGTTGCTACTGAGCTTCAAAAAATGAATTACTCCGTCCTTGCATTCAGAGTCTATTACCTGGTTTGTTTCTCCAGGGCTCTCCCGCAGAGGGCACCCCCTCTTTGAGGACTCTGTAACTACGACTATATCATGAGCAGAGAAGCCTCCCTGCTCTCCATCTCCTGAAACTTTCAGACCTGTAACTTGGCCCAGTTCACCTAGCAGGAGTGAAAATATGAGTAATCGTCTGATTACCTGCAA
Organism: Scomber japonicus; assembly: GCF_027409825.1. Classification (NCBI taxonomy): domain Eukaryota; kingdom Metazoa; phylum Chordata; class Actinopteri; order Scombriformes; family Scombridae; genus Scomber; species Scomber japonicus. The sequence continues at coordinate 36,948,781 of NC_070586.1, read as the reverse complement.
TTGACCTGCACATCCTCTCCGGCAGCTGGGGGGGCAAGTCTGCACCTTGTGGCATGAATCCATTCTGCCTTTCCTTCAACCTTTAATGCTGTCCTGGTTGTCAGCAGCACCTGGTACGGTCCTTTCCACCTAGGAGACAAAGACACTTTTTCCAGAGATTTGATTAGTACATAGTCACCCTCCTTAAAAGGATGAATTGGTTCCTCTGATGGTTTGGGGAGCCTTTCGGATACCTGCAAATGATATTTTCTCAAAATCTCTGTTAGTTTTTTCACATAATCAGTCATGAACTCATCCGTCCAGAGCAAGGTAGTTTTGTGTGGAGTTAAAGGGGGGCTTGTCCCTGTGGACATTGGCCTCCCCATCAACACTTCATGAGGACTAAGTCCTGTGGTTGCGTTTGGTGCACTTCGAATTGAATACAACACCAGAGGTAGGGCGTCAGGCCATTTCAGACCCGTCACCATTACCGTTTTAGTCAGTCTTTCTTTGATAGTTGCATTCATCCGTTCAACTTGTCCTGAACTTTGTGGGTGATAAGGAACATGTAACTGCCACTTGAATCCTAAAATAGCTGACAGTCCCTTTGTGATGTGTGATACAAAAGCTGGACCTCTGTCACTATCTATTCCCTGTGGCACCCCGAATCTTGGGATTACTTCCCTTAGAAGACACTTCACAACAGTTCTGGCATCTTCTTTCCTGGTTGGGAAGCATTCAACCCACTTTGAAAATCGATCAGTTATGACTAACAAATACTTGTAGCCTTGACAACTGGGCATATGTGCAAAATCTATTTGCATATTTACAAATGGACCTGATGGGGGTTCTAAATGGTCATGTCGCACAGTGCTGTTCTGTTTTCTGGTCTGTTGGCATATCAAGCAACTTTCAACAAGAGTTTGTGAGACCTGTGTGATACCCGGTGCAAACCATTGTGAGCGAATAACATCATTGATCACCCCTCTTCCGACATGTGCTGGTCCGTGTGTAACACGTGCCAGAACATGTAGGAGAGCTCGAGGACAAACTGGTCGACCATCAGGGTGGAGCCACAAGCTAGACTCCGCATCAACTGTACAACCTTTTCTCAACCAAAGACTACGCTCCTTATCATCAGCGTGATTTTGCAACTTCACGACATCATTAACGGAGGGTAGCGAAAATGGATGGACAGGCTGTGTGGAGGCACACTGACGTACCATGGAGGAAGAGGAAGTTGCTGCTTGTTTGGCTGCGAAATCAGCCATTGCATTTCCTCGTGAAACAGGATCATTTTCCTGACTGTGAGCAGCACATTTCACAATTGCAAGCTGGAACGGGCGCATAATGGCGTCTAGCAGGTCATTTACCAACGCATGATGTTGTAATGGCCTGCCAGACGATGACACAAACCCTCTCATTTTCCATAATTGACCGAAATCATGAGCTACACCAAAAGCATATCGTGAATCAGTGTAGATGGTGGCAGTTTTACCAGAAGCGATAATACAGGCCCTAGTGAGGGCATATAGTTCTGCTGCCTGCGCTGAAGTGCCAGGAGGCAGAGCTTGTGCTTCTAAAACCTCCCAATCATTTACTACTGCATAGCCCGCTAGGTGAACATTGTCAGATGGTCTGCTAGCTGACCCATCAGTGTAAAGAATCATCTCAGAGTTAGGTATTGGTGTCTGCAATAGGTCTGGCCTTGGTGATGTACACATATCAATAGTAGCAATGCAATCATGCTCAATTTCAGTTGTGTCAATCAGTGGAAGGAGAGTGGCTGGATTTAAGGGGGGTGAGCGCTTTAAAGTTATGTGTGGGCTGGAAAGGATGGTTGCCTCATAACCTGAACGTCTAGCTGCTGTCATGTGTTGAGTAGCTGATGTGTTTAAAATGTGTAATACTGCATGCGGAACGTGCACGACACAGTCATGAGCCAGTACAATGGGAGCGGATTTATCAAGCAGAATAGCAACTGCAGCCACCGCTCTCAGGCAACCCGGCATACCAAGGACTACAGGGGTCAGTCGAGATGAATAGTACGCTACAGGACGGTAGTGAGACCCATGTTTTTGTACTAGAATGCCTGTAGCAAAGCCTTCTCTCTCATGTACGTGTAGATGGAACGGCTGATGATAGTCCGGCAATCCTAATGCTGGAGCCATGGTGAGAGCATGCTTTAAGTTCTGAAAAGCTTTTTGCATGTCATCAGTCCATTGAACTGCAGTGGGAGCTGACTGCAGTGTGGCTGCTCGCAATACAGAGTCCATAGCCGCATACTCATAAATCCAGTGTCTGCAATAGTTCGCCATCCCTAAGAATGAAAGCATGCCCTTCTTAGTTCTGGGGGGAGGCATGTTGACCAGCAGTTTCACCCTTTCTGGTGATAGGAGGCGCTGTCCATCCTTCAGGAGGTGACCCAAATATGTGACCTCAGATCGGCAAAATTGCAGTTTGGGCAGTGATGCTCTATGTCCACACTCAGCTAACCTCTGCAGGAGCAAGACTGAATCAGTTCGACAAGCTTCCTCGGATGGAGAGGCTATCAAAAGATCATCTGCGTACTGCAGAAGTGTTGAACCCCCTGGGAAGTGGAGGTCATCAAGGTCTCTTTTTACCGCTGCTGCGTACACTGTTGGACTCTCAACATAACCCTGTGGCAAACGCCGCCATGTATACTGTTTGCCTTTGAACGTGAATGCAAACAGATACTGGCTATCTGGATGCAATGGTATAGAGAAAAAAGCTGAACATAGATCAATGACTGTGTAGTGGGTTGAATTGGATGGTAACGAGGCTAAAATCGAATTAGTGTCTGGCACAATGGGAGCTGTGGGCACGACAATATTATTAATAGCCTGCAAATCTTGCACAAATCTCCATTCATCTGGACGATTTGGTTTTGGGATGGGCAAAATGGGTGTATTGCATGGACTGGAAGTTTGCACCAGTACATTTTGATCCAATAGAGATTGAATAACTGTTTCAATTCCAGTAATGGCTCTATGAGGCAAGTTGTACTGTCTGATAGCCGGCAATGTGACATTTGGTTTGAGTGTGACTTTATGAGGTGGAGCCGAATTCACAAAACCTACATGATTTTTATGTTTTGCCCATAAATATGAGGGAACCTCTGATAATTCTGATGGAGGCCCATACTCTGCAGGGTGAGGTGGCTGAAACAAAACAAATGTGCTCTCTGGTAACTGAGTGTTCTCACTTAATGATAACAAATACAGTTCCTCGCCCAAGTGTATTATTGTTTGGTTTTGAGAGGCTGTTACAGCTCCTCTCAGTGCTTGGCATCGAGCCACCATATTACCAAGATGTTTTGCCTCTTTTCCGGGTGCAACAGCAACAGTGATGTGTGGAAATGAATCTTTAACATCAAACAGTGTATGTTGTGTGTCAGACAGTCGGATTGGAATAGCGCACCCCTGCGGACCAACAAACAAACATTGCTCACTCTCCAACCCCTCTTGTTTGTTTAGGAAATCATTAGCCAATACCTTATACTGTTCCAAAGGGTTAAAGGCTGCCGTGCAATGACACGTCAGGAGAGGCCTCATGGCAGACATCAATGATGCACATGCTGGTGATGTTGTGGCAATTTTCTGAATGTTGGGCACTGTGAACATAGAAGACATGTTAAAATTTGGCAATGTCCAACAGTACAAACAATCAACAGTGGATTGCAAAAACTGAAATGCTTGGGCTGCTCTGTGATCAGGTAGAGTTAAAAACAGCCCTTCAGGGGTGCAGTGAATTGTTGCATGGAGCTTACAAAGCAAATCTCGCCCCATGAGGTTAATTGGGCTCTTTTCAGATATCAGAAAAGAGTGCTGTACATTTGTGCCTTCTACGCTTATCTCAGCTTGATGTGATAATGGCTCTTCATTAGGAATGCCAGAGACTCCGACTGTTGTGATAAATCTAGAGGTCGGAGTGCACACATGCTCAGAAGATTTTACTGTGGAGATAGTTGCTCCACTGTCCACCAAAATATCAACATTATTACCATTAACTTGAACTGACATCATTGGATCCTCAGAGGGATTTTTGGAAATTTGAATAGTTGCAGCTTGAATGTGAATTGGTTGTTCTGATCCTATCTCTCCATGGCCTCCCTATGCTTGATTGTAATATGTCTGCGATGTGTGCGCAGCCGGCTGAGGTGTGTGTGTGTTAGGAGGAGGAGGATGGGGAGGAGGAGAGTAAGGGTTCGGCTGTTGAGAATATTGGGGCACCTGTTGGGGTTCGTATGTGAGGCAAAGCTGGTTTGGATTTATGGGATTACTCTGACACTCTTTGGCCCAGTGTCCCTTTCTTCCACATCTGCGACAATTTGATTTCTTTTTGTTGTACTTTCTGTGTGTGGGCTGCTCTCCACTCTGATATGGTGCCTGTTGCACCATCTGTTTAGACCTAGAAGTGGATTTTTCAGTAGTGAAAATACCACTCCTGTACATATCCATCAGCTTGCCTTTTGTTGTTTTCCAACCTATTCTTTGCCAATCTGGGGCTGACAGTTTGTATGCTGTGGAAATTTGCGGTTTCAAATTTTGCACCAAAATGTGAATGGCAAGGAGAGCATTCTCCTCTCGTTTCATTCCAGCATTATTATCCCACACTTGCATAAATCGCTGAAGAAATTCAGGCACATCCTCATTTGGACCTTGAACACAGTCAACCACTTCTGAGAAATCACACTGCGTTTTAGCACATTTTGTTATTGCTGTTTTAGCTTCATTGTTCATCCAAACACTCATAGGTCTGACTTGCGGCCACTGGCCATCCTCCGTTGCATCAGGGAAAACAAACTCATCCTTACACAGAGGCCAATGAGTGCCATATGTAAATTCAAGCAACATTTGGACATCAGGTATCAGACCGTTATACACCTTACATGTTTGAGACAACCACAGCCAGTACTTCTCAGCCTGTGCTATTGGATTTGGAGACTTTCTGGCTAAATCCAAAATTTCAGCAGGTGTCCATGGTTTGCAAACAGCTGTCTCCCCAATCATTATTTTAGGAGCATTAAGGAAACCTGACCCTGTGTCAGCCTGTTGTCTCTGTCTAGTCATTCTGGGTGATGTATTTGTACTCCCAGGTTTTCTGCTTGTGGTACGGCAACGGGAACTTTTAGCACCTTTTGGAGCTTGTGCTCCGTCTCTCTCAATTCTCTCCCCGTCTGTGTCAAATTCTGATTCACCTTCACAGCTCTCATCTGATGCATTTGAGTCTTCAGCCTCAGTTAAGAGAGCTATCTTTGACTTTTTAAGCCAGTCTTTTGATTTCTTTCTTTCTAATCCTGATTGTCCAAGGCTACTCTTTTCTTTCGGCCTCACAGCCTGTTCTGTGTTATCTCTCTTTTCCCTTTCTTCTGCCTCCAGCTTCTCTCTTTCCTGTCTGGCCCTAGCTTCTGCTAGCTCTTTCTCCTGTCTAACTCTATCTGCAGCTTCTGTTAGCTCTCTCTCCAGTTTGTACCTTTCTGCTAGCTGATTCTCCTGTCTAACTCTATCTGCTAGTTCTGCTAGCTCTCTCTCCTGTGTAGCTCCTTCTGCAGTTTCGGTTAGCTCTCTCTCCTGTCTAGCTCTTTCTGCAGCTTCAGCTAGCTCTCTCTCCTGTCTAACTCTGTCTGCTAGTTCTGCTAGCTCTCTCTCCTGTCTAGCTCTATCTGCAGCTTCGGCTAGCTCTCTCTCCTGTGTAGCTCTTTCTGCAGTTTCAGCTAGCTCTCTCTCCTGTCGAGCTCTTTCTGCAGCTGCTACTCTTTGTCCCTCTATCACTGCAGCTGTCTGCAGGAGGAAATCTGTATCGGCTGTGGCTTGCTGTAAGCTGGCCTGTTCATCTGTGTTACTGTGTCGGGCAGGATTTGTTTTAGTGAGCTTGGGATAGTTGGAGACTGAATGTTTACTTTTCTGTAGCTCTGGACGTGCAAATTCAACATCTTCCAAAACAGTTAGCAGTTCTTGCTGAGAGGGAACCTTAGCTTGACGCTTTGCCCAATTGTGCATCATAGCTGTGGCACATGCACGCAAATTATCACCATGTCTTTGCTTAATGTTGGTCAACTCATTAGCTCTTGTCTGCAAAGCCGCTTCTAGCATAGGAATATGATGCGTCTCAACACGGGCAGCAATTTTCTCTATGGCAGCTTTCAACTCAGCAGAGCACTTCTCAGGCCTTTTCTCATCCACATGCACTCCATATCTCTGTCGAGCCACAGTTATCCACACTCGCATGCATTCTCTCATGTAAGCATAGTTCCAGGATGGATTACCCCTGTTTGTGTTAACATTCCTCTCAGCCATTTGCAGTTTCTCTTTCGCAAACGACCCCTCATACGGCCACTCTGTGTCTGTCCAGTCATTCATGAGGGAAGAGAACGGAAACACAAAATGCCATCCTTTTAACCTGCCCACAACTCCTGCTGGCACATATGGAGAAAACATGTCTTGAAACTGTCTTGCTGGATCAGCTGGTTGTGCTGAACTTGTGTGTGCCTGTGCCTGTGCCTGTGGATTATCAGGTTGATTTGTCTGTTCCACATTTTCACTGGTGTTTCTTACTGTTTGACAGTCTCTCTGTCTTCTAAATTTTGTTGAATCAATTTGTATGGTTTTAGACTCCAAACTACCACCTGCGCTGGACGTATCATTGCCCATTTTTTTTTATCACTTTACAACATCAGATAAAACATACGATTTCAACAGCATCTAGGACTCCAACTCCTCTTTTACAATAGCAGCAGTGTTGGTTTGAAGCTTAGAATATACGTGTATACACAAAATTACCGGCGCCAAGGCTCAAACCGAGCCATGTTTCCCAAAGGACACAGAGCAGATAGTCCGCAATCTTGATTTAAGCGAGGTAGAGCCAATTGCTATCCCCGAAAACGTCTTTTCTTACAGCTTAAATCTCATGCGGGTCCCTCTGTGTCGAGCTCAGCCCGAAGCTGGCCCAGAAACCAAAAACAGCCACAATGTGGCCCTACGAGGGGTCGAAAACACCCACCCCTCCTGACCCTCCAACACCACACACTCTGCTATTACAACCAATCGTTGTCAATCACACTGATTCTGATACAGTATCCATGTTTTAGTCAAATGGATATTTCGTCTGTGATCAGTGCCAATTGATGGGCTTTCTTACTTTTGTCAATTTGCAAAATTAAAATCAAAAGGTTCTTTTATTTTGATCTCGTCAAACAACGACATGGTAAGGCATAAATTCATAAAATTTGCACTTACCCAGTCGTTGTTATGTTGAGATCCTGTTCCGGTGACGCCAGTTTGATAGTGATTTTAATTATGCAGCCCATATAACAATGGAGGGAGTAGACAGGAGTCCAGGATGTCTTGTATTGAAAAAGGTTTATTTACTTGGCCAAGGAGAAATGAGCGAAAATCAGTACACATTACATGCTACTGACGCTTCCTTCAATTCTGAAGCTTCTCTCCTCCGGGATAGACTTTAAACCACACAGATAATGCCCAAGGTTGAGTCATGCCCAAATATGGACAGATCCAACACATCTACAATATACAGAATTTAGTGTACTGGTCTATAGACAAAACATTGCTTAGACAACACTCAGGACCTTTGTCCTACATTCAACACTATATCAAACTTCTGACTCCAGCTGCCTCGAACCCCATTCAGGGAAAACAGTCAAACACATATCTGACCTCGGCTGCTATAGCAACCCTATCAGAAATGGCTCCTGTTTTCCCCAAAAGGAGCAGACACACAGAGACAGTGTCTAAACCCTATCATTTGGTGAGGCCTTGCAATGACCGCAAAGCCTAGTTTGACCCAGTGCATATTAATGATGGAAAATTCCCTAACACATATGAATTATATTGACACACCTACTGCTCAAATGCTGGCTTGTGTGTGTGTGTGTGTGTGTGTGTGTGTGTGTGTGTGTGTGTGTGTGTGTGTGTGTGTGTGTGTGTGTGTGTGTGTGTGTGTGTGTGAGTACACACTGTGTTGTAGTGATTAGAGTTAGTGCATGTTGCTACTGCCTTGTGCTCTGTGTGCTACTCTCTGCTTACATCTACTGTTACACTTGATACTGACCAGTAAGATGTACTTAATACTGCCACAGTAAAAGTTACTTAGTGTTATATGATCAGGGTGACTTTTGAACACTGGAAAGTACCGGCAGTAGCCCCGTGGCACTCAAAATTTCCCTGGAATTTTCTAGTGTTTACTTTACAATTCTCTTTTGCCAAATTTCGGCGCGTAACTCCTCCCACAGTTTTGAGAAAACCCTGACAATATATACATCAAAACGTGCGGCTCGATCGGGGGAGGGGTGCTATGACTTTTGGTGTTGAAATTCCAATTTTTCACAAAGTTATTCCCAAAACAAAACAGGCATGATCCTCCATTGGAAATGAATGGGAATTTCTTTTTAAACACAAAATTTCATCTTTTTCAGAATCACCTAGCTCTCTTATACTTGCACATAGAAATATGATTCAAACTTTAAAACGAAGGACAACTTGTGCTCTCTCCAAAACACTAAACTGTTTTTACATAACATGTAAACTTTTCAAACTATGAGCAGTCAAACGAGGAGTGGAAATCACTTTTTTTTCAAAGTTAGAGTGGAAGCGTCAGTTATTAACAGTCTTACTGCTCAAATGCAGGCCAGGCAGGTGTGTGTGTGTCTTTGTGTGTGTCTTTGGGTGTGAGTGTTTGTACACAGTATGTTGTGTGCTAATACAGGGTATGTGTGAAGCGTCAAATGCTGTAGTGTCGGGCACAGAGTTAGTGCATGTTCCTACTGCCTTGTGCTCTGTGTGCTACTCTCTGCTGTACTCATCCCGGCAGTAGCCCCGTGGCACTCAAAATTTCCCTGGAATTTTCTAGTGTTTACTTTACAATTCTCTTTTGCCAAATTTCGGCGCGTAACTCCTCCCACAGCTTTGAGAAAACCCCAACAATATATACATCAAAACGTGCGGCTCGATCGGGGGAGGGGTGCTATGACTTTTGGTGTTGAAATTCCTATTTTTCCCAAAGTTATTCCCAAAACAAAATAGGCATGATTCTCCATTGGAAATGAATGGGAATTTCTTTTTAAACACAAAATGTCATCTTTTTTCAGAATCACCTAGCTCTCTTATACTTGCAAATCGAAATGTGATTCAAACTTTAAAACGGAGGAAAACTTGTGCTCTCTCCAAAACACTAAACTGTTTTTACATAAAATGTAAACTTTTCAAACTATGAGCAGTCAAACGAGGAGTGGAAATCACTTTTTTTTCAAACTTAGAGTGGAAGCGTCAGTTATTGACAGTCTTACTGCTCAAATGCAGGCCAGGCAGGTATGGTGTGTGTGTGTGTGTGTGTGTGTGTGTGTGTGTGTGTGTGTGTCTTTGTGTGTCTTTGTGGGTGAGTGTTTGTACACACTATATTATGTGCTAATACAGGGTATGTGTGAAGCGTCAAATGCTGCAGTGTCGTGCATAGAGTTAGTGCATGTTGCTACTGCCTTGTGCTCTGTGTGCTACTGTTACACTTGATACTGACCAGTAAGATGTACTTAATACTGCCACAGTAAAAGTTACTTAGTGTTATATGATCAGGGTGACTTTTGAACACTGGAAATAAATCATGTACTCGTCCCGGCAGTAGCCCCGTGGCACTCAAAATTTCCCTGGAATTTTCTAGTGTTTACTGTACAATTCTCTTTTGCCATATTTCGGCGCGTAACTTGTCCCGCAGCTTTGAGAAAACCCCAACAATATATACATCAAAACGTGCGGCTCGATCAGGGGAGGGGTGCTATGACTTTTGGTGTTGAAATTCCAATTTTTCCCAAAGTTATTCCCAAAACAAAACAGGCATAATTCTCCATTGGAAATGAATGGGAATTTCTTTTTAAACACAAAATTTCATCTTTTTTCAAAATCACCTAGCTCTCTTATACTTGCACATAGAAATGTGATTCAAACTTTAAAACGAAGGAAAACCTGTGCTCTCTCCAACACACTAAACTGTTTTAACATAACATGTAAACTTTTCAAACTATGAGCAGTCAAACGAGGAGTGGAAATCACTTTTTCTTCAAAGTTAGAGTGGAAGCGTCAGTTATTGACAGTCTTACTGCTCAAATGCAGGCCAGGCAGGTATGGTGTGTGTGTGTGTGTGTGTGTGTGTGTTTGTGTTTGTGTTGTGTTAATACACACTGTGTTGTGCTATCACAGAGTATATGTGAAGTGTAAAGTGATGTAGTGTAGTGCTTAGAGTTAGTGCATGTTGCTCCTGCCTTGTGCTCTGTGTGCTACTCTCTGCTGTACTCGTCCCGGCAGTAGCCCCGAGGCACTCAAAATTTCCCTGGAATTTTCTAGTGTTTACTTTACAATTCTCTTTTGCCAAATTGCGTCGCGTAACTCCTCCCACAGTTTTGAGAAAAACCCGACAATATATACATCAAAACGTGCGGCTCCATCGGGGGAGGGGTGCTATGACTTTTGGTGTTGAAATTCCAATTTTTCCCAAAGTTATTCCCAAAACAAAATCGTCATGATTCTCCATTGAAAATGAATGGGAATTTCTTTTTGAACACAAAATTTAATCTTTTTTCAAAATCACCTAGCTCTCTCATACTTGCACATAGAAATGTGATTCAAACTTTAAAACGAAGGAAAACTTGTGCTCTCTTCACAACACTAAAC
>NC_070586.1:36908102-36930602 GCF_027409825.1 Scomber japonicus | reverse complement strand
TTCCCACAGTTATTCCCAAAAAACCGGGAATATTTCTCCATTGAAAATGAATGGGAATTTTTTTTTAAAAACACAAAATTTCACCTTTTTTCAGAGTCACCTAGCTCGCTCATACGTGCACGTAGAAACGTGATTCAAACTTTAAAACGGAGGAAAACTTGTCCTCTCTGGAAAAATACAAACTGTTTTTACATAACATGTAAACTTTTCAAACTATGAGCAGTCAAACGAGGAGTGGAAATCACTTTTTTGTCAAAGTTAGAGTGGAAGCGGCAGTTAGCTAGAGTGTGAGAAGCAGTAATTCATAACCTTCATTTTTATTTTTAACTCGAGCTCACGGCCAAACCGTAAAAAGGAGACAAATAATTTTTGGTCAAAATATAGACATAGGTGTTGGGATTCATAAAATGTGAAGTTGACAGACGGGGTCTGCACAAAATTTAAACGGGGGGGCCGAGACCGGCGGCAATCCCTGTCTCGCTCCCCATTAAACCTAATGTAATCGTCTTCTCTTTTCAAATGAATCTCACTCTGTGTTCACACTGAGCTTACTCGCTCATTTTAAGGAATATGTGAATAAAATAAACACTGTCAGAATCTGCCGGCTTCTGTGTCTCTCACGGTGTTTTCGGTTTTTGGACAGGAGTTACGGTTTTCTCACAGTTTGCAATTGTTCGGGACCTTGTCAGAAGCCAAATCCTTTAGAATTTTGAGACATTTTTCAAGGCAGATCCTGAAATTGCCATAGCAACCGCAGGGCCTTAGCTGACCTTGGCAACCTGTTGCTGGGCAGAATCTGACCTACTTTTTTGTGATTGGCTGAACTGACCTACCTTTTTGTGATTGGCTAATTCTACCTGTCTGTCTGTTTTGCCAGTTAACTGAGGTAGCGGCCGAGCTAGTATTGATACTCTCTCTATATATACATATGAATTATATTGACAGTCTTACTGCTCAAATGCAGGCTGGTGTGTGTGTGTGTGTGTATGTGTGTGTGTGTGTGTGTGCGTGCGTGCGTGCGTGTGTGTGTGTGTGTGTGTGAGTACATACTGTGTTGTAGTGCTTAGAGTTAGTGCATGTTGCTACTGCCTTGTGCTCTGTGTGCTACTCTCTGCTTACATCTACTGTTACACTTGATACTGACCAGTAAGATGTACTTAATACTGCCACAGTAAAAGTTACGTAGTGTTATATGATCAGGGTGACTTTTGAACACTGGAAATAAATTGTGTACTCGTCCCGGCAGTAGCCCCGTGGCACTCAAAATTTCCCTGGAATTTTCTAGTTAGTGCCACGGGGTTCAAGCCCCGAGGCATTCCACTCCAGAAGCTGGAGAGGAATGCCTCGGGCGAAGCCCGAGGCAACTATTAATCTTCTCCATACTTAATATTATTTTTCAACTTCTTCCGCCGTTTTTCGGCGCGTAACTCCTCCCACAGCTTTAAGAAAACCCCGACAATATATATATCAAAACGTGCGGCTTGATCGGGGGAGGGGTGCTATGACTTTTGGTGTTGAAATTCCAATTTTTCCCAACGTTATTCCCAAAAAACCGGCAGATTTCTCCATAGGAAATGAATGGGAATTTTTTTTTAAAAACACAAAATTTCACCTTTTTTCGGATTCACCTAGCTCTCTCATACGTGCACATAGACACATGATTCAAAATTTAAAACGGAGGAAAACTTGTGCTCTCTTCAAAACACTAAACTGTTTTTCCATAACATGTAAACTTTTCAAACTATGATCAGTCAAACGAGGAGTGGAAATCACTTTTTCTACAAAGTTAGAGTGGAAGCGGCAGTTAGCTAGAGTGTGAGAAGCAGTAATGATTAACCTTCATTTTTATTTTTAACTCGAGCTCACGGCCAAACCGTAAAAAGGAGACAAATAATTTTTGGTCAAAATATAGACATAGGTGTTGGGATTCATAAAAAGTGAAGTTGACAGGCGGGGTCTGCACTAAATTTAAACGGGGGGGCCGAGACCGGCGGCAATCCCTGTCTCGCTCCCCATTAAACCTAATGTAATCGTCTTCTCTTTTCAAATGAATCTCACTCTGTGTTCGCACTGAGCTTACTCGCTCATTTTAAGGAATATGTGAATAAAATAAACACTGTCAGAATCTGCCGGCTTCTGTGTCTCTCACGGTGTTTTCGGTTTTTGGACAGGAGTTACGGTTTTCTCACAGTTTGCAATTGTTCAGGACCTTGTCAGAAGCCAAATTTCTCAGAATTTTGAGACATTTTTCAAGGCAGATCCTGAAATCGCTATAGCAACCGCAGGGCCTTAGCTGACCTTGGCAACCTGTTGCTGGGCAGAATCTGACCTACTTTATTGTGATTGGCTAATTCTACCTGTCTGTCTGCTTTGCCAGTTAATCGGGTTAGCATGGTGGCTAGCTCGGCCGCGATAGCGGCCGAAAGCTCTCGGCAATAGTATAGGTGATGACTTTGATTGACAGGTGACACTTGGTAGGGGGCGGGGTTTCACCAAACTCAGCAGGCATGCCCACAGAGGCTGATTTTTACACAACTTTGAAGCCTAATTTCACATATTTGGTGATTTTTTAATCATTCACATTTGGCAACAACACACCTTTCTGTGGTATGTCAAACTCAGAACACACATTTATTTATTTATACTTACTTTACACCGACCTTCAGACTAATTATTATCTTAAGACTTAAGACTTATTACCGCCCACCACATTAACATATGAAAACAGACATAACAAAATGTAGAAATTTAGAAATACAGATGTAAAATAAAAAAAATAAATCAATAAATAAATGTAGAACTAAATAAATAAATAAATGTGACTGTGTCAGGTCATTTCAATGGAGTGATTAATTCATTCATGTTTACTGTGGACAAAATATTGTATTGTTTTGTGTTGTAGGGCAAAACTAGGAGAAAAGTTGTTGATATTTCAGTGATATATTTATAGTAGTATATTTCTAAGTTTACAGATAATATGTGTGATGTTCATTTATGTGTCATTACTATCATGGGGGGGGGGGGGGGGGGTCTCATCAGCTGCCTATCTGTCTTCATCACCTGGAGACCTACAGCATCACCTCAGCCTGTCTTCATCACCTGGAGACCTACAGCATCACCTCACCCTGTCTTCATCACCTGGAGACCTACAGCATCACCTCAGCCTGTCTTCATCACCTGGAGACCTACAGCATCACCTCACCCTGTCTTCATCACCTGGAGACCTACAGCATCACCTCACCCTGTCTTCATCACCTGGAGACCTACAGCATCACCTCACCCTGTCCAGGGTCAGCCAGCCTGGTGTTTCTGCCAGAGATGCAGATTCCCTCCAACATGAAGCACTTAGAGACAGAAGAGTAGTGATACCAAGCTGCTGTGTGTGGAGATCTGTCACTCACACTGGATTAAAATAAATAAGTAAAATAACACATGGGTGTTTGTAATAGAGTAAAATGACTATCTATGTATTATTATCAGTATAAAACAGAACAATCACAATATCAGTAGAAATAATAAACATGTACACAAACATATTTATAAATGACATAGTTAGTTAGTCTTATATAGTTAGATACTCAGTTGTTAGTTGAAGCTTGTTACTCTAAGTGTGTGACACAGAGGAGAGGAGGCATGACTGAAGGGAAATACATTTATTGAGGGGAATAGAACTGAGAGCTGGGGCAGGGGAACTGCTGTGAGGGTTAGGGTCCAGGTCTGAGGAGCAGGGTCCAGGTCTGAGGAGCAGGGTCTGGGATGCCTTTAAAGAGAATAAATACAGAGCCATTATTAGTCTCATGTCATTGTTACTGGATAACTGAGAAGACTGATGTGATGCTACAGTAATGTGTAATAATAATAATAATAATAATAATAATAATAATAATAAGATAATAAGTATTATTATTATTATATTATTAATTATTATTATTATTATTATAAATAATAATAATAATAATAAATAATAATAATAATAATAATATAATTATTATTATTAATAATAATAATAATTAATCACAACAATAAATAATAATAATAATAATATAATTATTATTATTATATTATACATAATAATAATAATCATAATAATAATATAATTATTATTATTATATTATACATAATAATAATAATAATAATAGAAAAAATGTGCAGATTTTATTTTAGTTTAGGAAATGAGCAGACCTTGATCTGAATGAAACAAACATCATATTATAGATACTGATAACATGCTGCTCTAAATCAAATCTGGGATGAATAGAGTCAATGTGTTTATCTGTGTATTAATCTGTTTATGTAATAAAACTAGCAGTAGTTAACAACTGTAAATAATCATATTGTGATAGCTAACCTGTGTTTCTATGTCTTCATGTCTGTAAACAAACATATAACATATAGTACTGACTAACTAGACAGTGAGCTGAATGTCAGCAGGTAACGTTATAACACTTTATGTGAAGCAGCGCTGATGTTACTCACCTGTCCGGCAGAGCAGGCAGAGCAGCGTCTGCTGCCTTCACTCCCCGCTCCTCTACCGGCTCTCCTCTGTCCCTTAGCCGGCTCTCCTCTGTCCTTCCCGGGTCTCCTCTGTCCCTGTGCCGGGTCTCCTCTGTCCCTCCGCTGTAATAAAATCACGCTGATGTGTCAGCTGATGTGTGTGTGTATGTGTGCGTGTGTGTGTGTGTGCGTGCGTGCGTGCGCGCGCAGCATCGCTGTTTTGGAACTTGAATTTGAAGGATGCTTATCAACTGTAGCCTAGCAACCGTGGCACTCAAAATTTCCCTGGAATTTTCTAGTGTTTACTTTACAATTCTCTTTTGCCATATTTCGGCGCGTAACTCGTCCCGCAGCTTTGAGAAAACCCCAACAATATAAACATCAAAACGTGCGGCTCGATCGGGGGAGGGGTGCTATGACTTTTGGTGTTGAAATTCCAATTTTTCCCAAAGTTATTCCCAAAACAAAACAGGCATAATTCTCCATTGGAAATGAATGGGAATTTCTTTTTGAACACAAAATTTCATCTTTTTTCAGAGTCACCTAGCTCTCTTATACTTGCACATGGAAATGTGATTCAAACTTTAAAACGAAGGACAACTTGTTCTCTCTTCACAACACTAAACTATTTTTCCATAACATGTAAACTTTTCAAACTATGAGCAGTGAAACGAGGAGTGGAAATCACTTTTTCTTCAAAGTTAGAGTGGAAGCATTAGTTATTGACACTCTTACTGCTCAAATGCAGGCCAGGCAGGTGTGTGTGTGTGTGTGTGTGTGAGTGTTTGTACACACTATGTTGTGTGCTAATACAGGGTATGTGTGAAGCGTCAAGTGCTGTAGTGTAGTGCTTAGAGTTAGTGCATGTTGCTACTGCCTTGTGCTCTGTGTGCTACTCTCTGCTGTACTCGTCCCGGCAGTAGCCCCGTGGCACTCAAAATTTCCCTGGAATTTTCTAGTGTTTACTTTACAATTCTCTTTTGCCAAATTTCGGCGCGTAACTCCTCCCACAGCTTTGAGAAAACCCCAACAATATATACATCAAAAGGTGCGGCTCGATCGGGGGAGGGGTGCTATGACTTTTGGTGTTGAAATTCCAATTTGTCCTAAAGTTATTCCCGAAACAAAACAGGCATAATTCTCCATTGGGAATGAATGGGAATTTCTTTTTGAACACAAAATTTCATCTTTTTTCAGAATCACCTAGCTCTCTTATACTTGCACATAGAAATGTGATTCAGACTTTAAAACGAAGGAAAACTTGTGCTCTCTCCAAAACACTAAACTGTTTTAACATAACATGTAAACTTTTCAAACTATGAGCAGTCAAACGAGGAGTGGAAATCACTTTTTCTTCAAAGTTAGAGTGGAAGCGTCAGTTATTGACAGTCTTACTGCTCAAATGCAGGCCAGGCAGGTATGGTGTGTGTGTGTGTGTGTGTGTGTGTGTGTGTGTGTGTGTGTGTGTGTGTGTGTGTGTGTGTGTGTCTTTGTGTGTCTTTGTGTGTGAGTGTTTGTACACACTATATTATGTGCTAATACAGGGTATGTGTGAAGCGTCAAATGCTGTAGTGTCGTGCATAGAGTTAGTGCATGTTGCTACTGCCTTGCGCTCTGTGTGCTACTGTTACACTTGATACTGACCAGTAAGATGTACTTAATACTGCCACAGTAAAAGTTACTTAGTGTTATATGATCAGGGTGACTTTTGAACACTGGAAATAAATCATGTACTCGTCCCGGCAGTAGCCCCGTGGCACTCAAAATTTCCCTGGAATTTTCTAGTGTTTACTTTACAATTCTCTTTTGCCATATTTCGGCGTGTAACTCCTCCCGCAGCTTTGAGAAAACCCCGACAATATATACATCAAAACGTGCGGCTCGATCGGGAAAGAGGTGCTATGACTTTTGGTGTTGAAATTCCTATTTTTCCCAAAGTTATTCCTAAAACAAAATAGGCATGATTCTCCATTGGAAATGAATGGGAATTTCTTTTTGAACACAAAATTTCATCTTTTTTCAGAATCACCTAGCTCTCTTATACTTGCACATAGAAATGTGATTCAAACTTTAAAACGAAGGAAAACTTGTGCTCTCTCCAAAACACTAAACTGTTTTAACATAACATGTAAACTTTTCAAACTATGAGCAGTCAAACGAGGAGTGGAAATCACTTTTTCTTCAAAGTTAGAGTGGAAGCGTCAGTTATTGACACTCTTACTGCTCAAATGCAGGCCAGGCAGGTGTGTGTGTGTGTGTGTGTGTGTGTGTGTGTGTGTGTGTGTGTGTGTGTGTGTGTGTGTGTGTGTGTGAGTGTTTGTACACACTATATTATGTGCTAATACAGGGTATGTGTGAAGCGTCAAATGCTGTAGTGTCGTGCATAGAGTTAGTGCATGTTGCTACTGCCTTGTGCTCTGTGTGCTACTGTTACACTTGCTACTGACCAGTAAGATGTACTTAATACTGCCACAGTAAAAGTTACTTAGTGTTATATGATCAGGGTGACTTTTGAACACTGGAAATAAATCGTGTACTCATCCCGGCAGTAGCCCCGTGGCACTCAAAATTTCCCTGGAATTTTCTAGTGTTTACTTTACAATTCTCTTCCGCCATATTTCGGCGCGTAACTCCTCCCACAGCTTTGAGAAAACCCTGACAATATATACATCAAAACGTGCGGCTCGATCGGGGGAGGGGTGCTATGACTTTTGGTGTTGAAATTCCTATTTTTCCCAAAGTTATTCCCAAAAAAACGGGAATATTTCTCCATTGAAAATGAATGGGAATTTTTTTTTTAAAACACAAAATTTCACCTTTTTTCAGAGTCACCTAGCTCTCTCATACATGCACGTAGAAACATGATTTAAACTTTTAAACGGAGGAAAACTTGTTCTCTCTGGAAAAATACCAAACTATTTTAACATAACATGTAAACTTTTCAAACTATGAGCAGTCAAACGAGGAGTGGAAATCACTTTTTCGTCAAAGTTAGAGTGGAAGCGGCAGTTAGCTAGAGTGTGAGAAGCAGTAATGCATAACCTTAATTTTTATTTTTAACTCGAGCTCACGGCCAAACCGTAAAAAGGAGACAAATTATTTTTTGTCAAAATGTAGACATAGGTGTTGGGATTCATAAAATGTGAAGTTGACATGCGGGGTCTGCACAAAATTTAAACGGGGGGGCCGAGACCGGCGGCAATCCCTGTCTCGCTCCCCATTAAACCTAATGTAATCGTCTTCTCTTTTCAAATGAATCTCACTCTGTGTTCACACTGAGCTTACTCGCTCATTTTAAGGAATATGTGAATAAAATAAACACTGTCAGAATCTGCCGGCTTCTGTGTCTCTCACAGTGTTTTCGGTTTTTGGACAGGAGTTACGGTTTTCTCACAGTTTGCAATTGTTCGGAACCTTGTCAGAAGCCAAATCCTTTAGAATTTTGAGACATTTTTCAAGGCAGATCCTGAAATCGCCATAGCAACCGCAGGGCCTTAGCTGACCTTGGCAACCTGTCGCTGGGCAGAATCTGATCTACCTTTTTGTGATTGGCTGAACTGACCTACCTTTTTGTGATTGGCTAATTCTACCTGTCTGTCTGTTTTGCCAGTTAACTGAGGTAGCGGCCGAGCTAGTATTGATACTCTCTCTCTATATATACATATGAATTATATTGACAGTCTTACTGCTCAAATGCAGGTGTGTGTGTGTGTGTGTGTGTGTGTGTGTGTGTGTACACACTGTGTTGTAGTGCTTAGAGTTAGTGCATGTTGCTACTGCCTTGTGCTCTGTGTGCTACTCTCTGCTTACATCTACTGTTACACATGATACTGACCAGTAAGATGTAGTTAATACTGCCACAGTAAAAGTTACTTAGTGTTATATGATCAGGGTGACTTTTGAACACTGGAAATAAATCATGTACTCGTCCCGGCAGTAGCCCCGTGGCACTCAAAATTTCCCTGGAATTTTCTAGTGTTTACTTTACAATTCTCTTTTGCCATATTTCGGCGCGTAACTCGTCCCGCAGCTTTGAGAAAACCCCGACAATATATACATCAAAACGTGCGGCTCGATCGGGGGAGGGGTGCTATGACTTTTGGTGTTGAAATTCCAATTTTTCCCAAAGTTATTCCCAAAACAAAACAGGCATAATTCTCCATTGGAAATGAATGGGAATTTCTTTTTGAACACAAAATTTCATCTTTTTTCAGAGTCACCTAGCTCTCTTATACTTGCACATAGAAATGTGATTCAAACTTTAAAACGAAGGAAAACTTGTCCTCTCTTCACAACACTAAACTGTTTTAACATAACATGTAAACTTTTCAAACTATGAACAGTCAAACGAGGAGTGGAAATCACTTTTTCTTCAAAGTTAGAGTGGAAGCGTCAGTTATTGACAGTCTTACTGCTCAAATGCAGGCCAGGCAGGTGTGTGTGTGTGTGTGTGTGTGTGTGTGTGTGTGTGTGTGTGTGTGTGTTTATACACACTGTGTAGTGTGCTAACATTATATGTGAAGCATAAAGTGCTGTAGTGTAGTGCTTAGAGTTAGTGCCTGTTGCTACTGCCTTGTGCTCTGTGTGCTACTCTCTGCTTACATCTACTGTTACACTTGATACTGACCAGTAAGATGTTCTTAATAATGCCACAGTAAAAGTTACTTAGTGTTATATGATCAGGGTGACTTTTGAACACTGGAAATAAATCGTGTACTCGTCCCGGCAGTAGCCCCGTGGCACTCAAAATTTCCCTGGAATTTTCTAGTGTTTACTTTACAATTCTCTTTTGCCAAATTTCGGCGCGTAACTCCTCCCACAGCTTTGAGAAAACCCCGACAATATATACATCAAAACGTGCGGCTCGATCGGGGGAGGGGTGCTATGACTTTTGGTGTTGAAATTCCTATTTTTCCCAAAGTTATTCCCAAAACAAAATAGGCATAATTCTCCATTGGAAATGAATGGGAATTTCTTTTTAATCACAAAATTTCATCTTTTTTCAGAGTCACCTAGCTCTCTTATACTTGCACATAGAAATGTGATTCAAACTTTAAAACGAAGGAAAACTTGTGCTCTCTTCACAACACTAAACTGTTTTAACATAACATTTAAACTTTTCAAACTATGAGCAGTCAAACGAGGAGTGGAAATCACTTTTTCTTCAAAGTTAGAGTGGAAGCGGCAGTTATTGACACTCTTACTGCTCAAATGCTGGCTTGTGTGTGTGTGTGTGTGTGTGTGTGTGTGTGTGTGTGTGCTGTAGTGTCATGCATAGAGTCAGTGCATGTTGCTACTGCCTTGTGCTCTGTGTGCTACTCTCTGCTTACATCTACTGTTACACTTGATACTGACCAGTAAGATGTACATAACACTGCCACAGTAAAAGTTACTTTGTGTTATATGATCAGGGTGACTTTTGAACACTGGAAATAAATCATGTACTCGTCCCGGCAGTAGCCCCGTGGCACTCAAAATTTCCCTGGAATTTTCTAGTTATTTTTTTTTATTCATCCGCCGTTTTTCGGCGCGTAACTCCTCCCACAGCTTTGAGAAAACCCCGACAATATATACATCAAAACGTGCGGCTCGATCGGGAAAGAGGTGCTATGACTTTTGGTGTTGAAATTCCAAAGTTTCCCAAAGTTATTCCCAAAAAACCGGGAATATTTCTCCATTGAAAATGAATGGGATTTTTTTTTTAAAAGCACAAAAATTCACTTTTTTTCAGAGTCACCTAGTTCGCTCATACGTGCACATAGAAACGTCATTCAAACTTTAAAACGAAGGAAAATTTGTCCTCTGGAAAAATACCAAATTATTTTACATAACATGTAAACTTTTCAAACTGTGAGCAGTCAAACGAGGAGTGGAAATCACTTTTTCGTCAAAGTTAGAGTGGAAGCGGCAGTTAGTTAGAGTGTGAGAAGCAGTAATTCATAACCTTCATTTTTATTTTTAACTCGAGCTCACGGCCAAACCGTAAAAAGGAGACAAATAATTTTTTGTCAAAATGTAGACATAGGTGTTGGGATTCATAAAATGTGAAGTTGACAGGCGGGGTCTGCACAAAATTTAAACGGGGGGGCCGAGACCGGCGGCAATACCTGTCTCACTCCCCATTAAACCTAATGTAATCATCTTCTTTTTTCAAAAGAATCTCACTCTGTGTTCGCACTGAGCTTACTCGCTCATTTTAAGGAATATGTGAATAAAATAAACACTGTCAGAATCTGCCGGCTTCTGTGTCTCTCACGGTGTTTTCAGTTTTTGGACAGGAGTTACGGTTTTCTCACAGTTTGCAATTGTTCGGGACCTTGTCAGAAGCCAAATCCCTCAGAATTTTGAGACATTTTTCAAGGCAGATCCTGAAATCGCCGTAGCAACCGCAGGGCCTTAGCTGACCTTGGCAACCTGTTGCTGGGCAGAATCTGACCTACTTTTTTGTGATTGGCTGAACTGATCTACCTTTTTGTGATTGGCTAATTCTACCTGTCTGTCTGTTTTGCCAGTTAACTGAGGTAGTGGCCGAGCTAGTATTGATACTCTGTCTCTATATATACATATGAATTATACTGACAGTCTTACTGCTCAAATGCAGGCTGGTGTGTGTGTGTGTGTGTGTGTGTGTGTGTGTGTGTGTGTGTGTGTGTGTGTGTGTACACACTGTGTTGTAGTGCTTAGAGTTAGTGCATGTTGCTACTGCCTTGTGCTCTGTGTGCTACTCTCTGCTTACATCTACTGTTACACTTGATACTGACTAGTAAGATGTACTTAATACTGCCGCAGTAAAAGTTACTTAGCGTTATATGATCAGGGTGACTTTTGAAGACTGGAAATAAATTGTGTAATCGTCCCGGCAGTAGCCCCGTGGCACTCAAAATTTCCCTGGAATTTTCTAGTTCTTCTTCTTCTTATTCTTCTTCCGCCGTTTTTCGGCGCGTAACTCCTCCCGCAGCTTTGAGAAAACCCCGACAATATATACATCAAAACGTGCGGCTCGATCGGGGGATGGGTGCTATGACTTTTGGTGTTGAAATTCCAAAGTTTCCCACAGTTATTCCCAAAAAACCGGGAATATTTCTCCATTGAAAATGAATGGGAATTTTTTTTTAAAAACACAAAATTTCACCTTTTTTCAGAGTCACCTAGCTCGCTCATACGTGCACGTAGAAACGTGATTCAAACTTTAAAACGGAGGAAAACTTGTCCTCTCTGGAAAAATACAAACTGTTTTTACATAACATGTAAACTTTTCAAACTATGAGCAGTCAAACGAGGAGTGGAAATCACTTTTTCGTCAAAGTTAGAGTGGAAGCGGCAGTTAGCTAGAGTGTGAGAAGCAGTAATTCATAACCTTCATTTTTATTTTTAACTCGAGCTCACGGCCAAACCGTAAAAAGGAGACAAATAATTTTTGGTCAAAATATAGACATAGGTGTTGGGATTCATAAAATGTGAAGTTGACAGACGGGGTCTGCACAAAATTTAAACGGGGGGGCCGAGACCGGCGGCAATCCCTGTCTCGCTCCCCATTAAACCTAATGTAATCGTCTTCTCTTTTCAAATGAATCTCACTCTGTGTTCACACTGAGCTTACTCGCTCATTTTAAGGAATATGTGAATAAAATAAACACTGTCAGAATCTGCCGGCTTCTGTGTCTCTCACGGTGTTTTCGGTTTTTGGACAGGAGTTACGGTTTTCTCACAGTTTGCAATTGTTCGGGACCTTGTCAGAAGCCAAATCCTTTAGAATTTTGAGACATTTTTCAAGGCAGATCCTGAAATTGCCATAGCAACCGCAGGGCCTTAGCTGACCTTAGCAACCTGTCGCTGGGCAGAATCTGATCTACCTTTTTGTGATTGGCTGAACTGAGCTACCTTTTTGTGATTGGCTAATTCTACCTGTCTGTCTGTTTTACCAGTTAACTGAGGTAGCGGCCGAGCTAGTATTGATAGTCTCTCTCTATATATACATATGAATTATACTGACAGTCTTACTGCTCAAATGCAGGCTGGTGTGTGTGTGTGTGTGTATGTGTGTGTGTGTGTGTGTGCGTGCGTGTTTGTGTTTGTGTGTGTGTGAGTACATACTGTGTTGTAGTGCTTAGAGTTAGTGCATGTTGCTACTGCCTTGTGCTCTGTGTGCTACTCTCTGCTTACATCTACTGTTACACTTGATACTGACCAGTAAGATGTACTTAATACTGCCACAGTAGAAGTTACTTAGTGTTATATGATCAGGGTGACTTTTGAACACTGGAAATAAATTGTGTACTCGTCCCGGCAGTAGCCCCGTGGCACTCAAAATTTCCCTGGAATTTTCTAGTTAGTGCCACGGGGTTCAAGCCCCGAGGCATTCCACTCTAGAAGCTGGAGAGGAATGCCTCGGGGCAAAGCCCCGAGGCAACTATTAATCTTCTCCATACTTAATATTATTCTTCCGCTTCTTCCGCCGTTTTTCGGCGCGTAACTCCTCCCACAGTTTTGAGAAAACCTCGACAATATATACATCAAAACGTGCGGCTCGATCGGGGGAGGGGTGCTATGACTTTTGGTGTTGAAATTCCAATTTTTCCCAAAGTTATTCCCAAAAAAACGGGAGATTTCTCCATTGAAAATGAATGGGATTTTTTTTTTAAAACCACAAAATTTCACCTTTTTTCAGAGTCACGTAGCTCGCTCATACGTTCACGTAGAAACGTGATTCAAACTTTAAAACGGAGGAAAATTTGTGCTCTCTGGAAAAATACCAAACTATTCTCCATAACATGTACATTTTTCAAACTATGAGCAGTCAAACGAAGAGTGGAAATCACTTTTTCTTCAAAGTTAGAGTGGAAGCGGCAGTTAGCTAGAGTGTGAGAAGCAGTAATTCATAACCTTCATTTTTATTTTTAACTCGAGCTCACGGCCAAACCGTAAAAAGGAGACAAATAATTTTTGGTCAAAATATAGACATAGGTGTTGGGATTCATAAAATGTGACGTTGACAGGCGGGGTCTGCACAAAATTTAAACGGGGGGGCCGAGACCGGTGGCAATCCCTGTCTCGCTCCCCATTAAACCTAATGTAATCGTCTTCTCTTTTCAAATGAATCTCACTCTGTGTTCACACTGAGCTTACTCGCTCATTTTAAGGAATATGTGAATAAAATAAACACTGTCAGAATCTGCCGGCTTCTGTGTCTCTCACGGTGTTTTCGGTTTTTGGACAGGAGTTACGGTTTTCTCACAGTTTGCAATTGTTCGGGACCTTGTCAGAAGCCAAATCCTTTAGAATTTTGAGACATTTTTCAAGGCAGATCCTGAAATTGCCATAGCAACCGCAGGGCCTTAGCTGACCTTAGCAACCTGTCGCTGGGCAGAATCTGATCTACCTTTTTGTGATTGGCTGAACTGAGCTACCTTTTTGTGATTGGCTAATTCTACCTGTCTGTCTGTTTTACCAGTTAACTGAGGTAGCGGCCGAGCTAGTATTGATAGTCTCTCTCTATATATACATATGAATTATACTGACAGTCTTACTGCTCAAATGCAGGCTGGTGTGTGTGTGTGTGTGTATGTGTGTGTGTGTGTGTGTGCGTGCGTGTGTGTGTTTGTGTGTGTGTGAGTACATACTGTGTTGTAGTGCTTAGAGTTAGTGCATGTTGCTACTGCCTTGTGCTCTGTGTGCTACTCTCTGCTTACATCTACTGTTACACTTGATACTGACCAGTAAGATGTACTTAATACTGCCACAGTAAAAGTTACTTAGTGTTATATGATCAGGGTGACTTTTGAACACTGGAAATAAATTGTGTACTCGTCCCGGCAGTAGCCCCGTGGCACTCAAAATTTCCCTGGAATTTTCTAGTGTTTACTTTACAATTCTCTTTTGCCAAATTTCGGCGCGTAACTCCTCCCACAGCTTTGAGAAAACCCCGACAATATATACATCAAAACGTGCGGCTCGATCGGGGGAGGGGTGCTATGACTTTTGGTGTTGAAATTCCTATTTTTCCCAAAGTTATTCCCAAAACAAAATAGGCATAATTCTCCATTGGAAATGAATGGGAATTTCTTTTTAATCACAAAATTTCATCTTTTTTCAGAGTCACCTAGCTCTCTTATACTTGCACATAGAAATGTGATTCAAACTTTAAAACGAAGGAAAACTTGTGCTCTCTTCACAACACTAAACTGTTTTAACATAACATTTAAACTTTTCAAACTATGAGCAGTCAAACGAGGAGTGGAAATCACTTTTTCTTCAAAGTTAGAGTGGAAGCGGCAGTTATTGACACTCTTACTGCTCAAATGCTGGCTTGTGTGTGTGTGTGTGTGTGTGTGTGTGTGTGTGCTGTAGTGTCATGCATAGAGTCAGTGCATGTTGCTACTGCCTTGTGCTCTGTGTGCTACTCTCTGCTTACATCTACTGTTACACTTGATACTGACCAGTAAGATGTACATAACACTGCCACAGTAAAAGTTACTTTGTGTTATATGATCAGGGTGACTTTTGAACACTGGAAATAAATCATGTACTCGTCCCGGCAGTAGCCCCGTGGCACTCAAAATTTCCCTGGAATTTTCTAGTTATTTTTTTTTATTCATCCGCCGTTTTTCGGCGCGTAACTCCTCCCACAGCTTTGAGAAAACCCCGACAATATATACATCAAAACGTGCGGCTCGATCGGGAAAGAGGTGCTATGACTTTTGGTGTTGAAATTCCAAAGTTTCCCAAAGTTATTCCCAAAAAACCGGGAATATTTCTCCATTGAAAATGAATGGGATTTTTTTTTTAAAAGCACAAAAATTCACTTTTTTTCAGAGTCACCTAGTTCGCTCATACGTGCACATAGAAACGTCATTCAAACTTTAAAACGAAGGAAAATTTGTCCTCTCTGGAAAAATACCAAATTATTTTACATAACATGTAAACTTTTCAAACTGTGAGCAGTCAAACGAGGAGTGGAAATCACTTTTTCGTCAAAGTTAGAGTGGAAGCGGCAGTTAGTTAGAGTGTGAGAAGCAGTAATTCATAACCTTCATTTTTATTTTTAACTCGAGCTCACGGCCAAACCGTAAAAAGGAGACAAATAATTTTTTGTCAAAATGTAGACATAGGTGTTGGGATTCATAAAATGTGAAGTTGACAGGCGGGGTCTGCACAAAATTTAAACGGGGGGGCCGAGACCGGCGGCAATACCTGTCTCACTCCCCATTAAACCTAATGTAATCATCTTCTTTTTTCAAAAGAATCTCACTCTGTGTTCGCACTGAGCTTACTCGCTCATTTTAAGGAATATCTGAATAAAATAAACACTGTCAGAATCTGCCGGCTTCTGTGTCTCTCACGGTGTTTTCAGTTTTTGGACAGGAGTTACGGTTTTCTCACAGTTTGCAATTGTTCGGGACCTTGTCAGAAGCCAAATCCCTCAGAATTTTGAGACATTTTTCAAGGCAGATCCTGAAATCGCCGTAGCAACCGCAGGGCCTTAGCTGACCTTGGCAACCTGTTGCTGGGCAGAATCTGACCTACTTTTTTGTGATTGGCTGAACTGATCTACCTTTTTGTGATTGGCTAATTCTACCTGTCTGTCTGTTTTGCCAGTTAACTGAGGTAGTGGCCGAGCTAGTATTGATACTCTGTCTCTATATATACATATGAATTATACTGACAGTCTTACTGCTCAAATGCAGGCTGGTGTGTGTGTGTGTGTGTGTGTGTGTGTGTGTGTGTGTGTGTACACACTGTGTTGTAGTGCTTAGAGTTAGTGCATGTTGCTACTGCCTTGTGCTCTGTGTGCTACTCTCTGCTTACATCTACTGTTACACTTGATACTGACTAGTAAGATGTACTTAATACTGCCGCAGTAAAAGTTACTTAGCGTTATATGATCAGGGTGACTTTTGAAGACTGGAAATAAATTGTGTAATCGTCCCGGCAGTAGCCCCGTGGCACTCAAAATTTCCCTGGAATTTTCTAGTTCTTCTTCTTCTTATTCTTCTTCCGCCGTTTTTCGGCGCGTAACTCCTCCCGCAGCTTTGAGAAAACCCCGACAATATATACATCAAAACGTGCGTCTCGATCGGGGGATGGGTGCTATGACTTTTGGTGTTGAAATTCCAAAGTTTCCCACAGTTATTCCCAAAAAACCGGGAATATTTCTCCATTGAAAATGAATGGGAATTTTTTTTTAAAAACACAAAATTTCACCTTTTTTCAGAGTCACCTAGCTCGCTCATACGTGCACGTAGAAACGTGATTCAAACTTTAAAACGGAGGAAAACTTGTCCTCTCTGGAAAAATACAAACTGTTTTTACATAACATGTAAACTTTTCAAACTATGAGCAGTCAAACGAGGAGTGGAAATCACTTTTTCGTCAAAGTTAGAGTGGAAGCGGCAGTTAGCTAGAGTGTGAGAAGCAGTAATTCATAACCTTCATTTTTATTTTTAACTCGAGCTCACGGCCAAACCGTAAAAAGGAGACAAATAATTTTTGGTCAAAATATAGACATAGGTGTTGGGATTCATAAAATGTGAAGTTGACAGACGGGGTCTGCACAAAATTTAAACGGGGGGGCCGAGACCGGCGGCAATCCCTGTCTCGCTCCCCATTAAACCTAATGTAATCGTCTTCTCTTTTCAAATGAATCTCACTCTGTGTTCACACTGAGCTTACTCGCTCATTTTAAGGAATATGTGAATAAAATAAACACTGTCAGAATCTGCCGGCTTCTGTGTCTCTCACGGTGTTTTCGGTTTTTGGACAGGAGTTACGGTTTTCTCACAGTTTGCAATTGTTCGGGACCTTGTCAGAAGCCAAATCCTTTAGAATTTTGAGACATTTTTCAAGGCAGATCCTGAAATTGCCATAGCAACCGCAGGGCCTTAGCTGACCTTAGCAACCTGTCGCTGGGCAGAATCTGATCTACCTTTTTGTGATTGGCTGAACTGAGCTACCTTTTTGTGATTGGCTAATTCTACCTGTCTGTCTGTTTTACCAGTTAACTGAGGTAGCGGCCGAGCTAGTATTGATAGTCTCTCTCTATATATACATATGAATTATACTGACAGTCTTACTGCTCAAATGCAGGCTGGTGTGTGTGTGTGTGTGTATGTGTGTGTGTGTGTGTGTGCGTGCGTGTGTGTGTTTGTGTGTGTGTGAGTACATACTGTGTTGTAGTGCTTAGAGTTAGTGCATGTTGCTACTGCCTTGTGCTCTGTGTGCTACTCTCTGCTTACATCTACTGTTACACTTGATACTGACCAGTAAGATGTACTTAATACTGCCACAGTAGAAGTTACTTAGTGTTATATGATCAGGGTGACTTTTGAACACTGGAAATAAATTGTGTACTCGTCCCGGCAGTAGCCCCGTGGCACTCAAAATTTCACTGGAATTTTCTAGTTAGTGCCACGGGGTTCAAGCCCCGAGGCATTCCACTCTAGAAGCTGGAGAGGAATGCCTCGGGGCAAAGCCCCGAGGCAACTATTAATCTTCTCCATACTTAATATTATTCTTCCGCTTCTTCCGCCGTTTTTCGGCGCGTAACTCCTCCCACAGTTTTGAGAAAACCTCGACAATATATACATCAAAACGTGCGGCTCGATCGGGGGAGGGGTGCTATGACTTTTGGTGTTGAAATTCCAATTTTTCCCAAAGTTATTCCCAAAAAAACGGGAGATTTCTCCATTGAAAATGAATGGGATTTTTTTTTTAAAACCACAAAATTTCACCTTTTTTCAGAGTCACGTAGCTCGCTCATACGTTCACGTAGAAACGTGATTCAAACTTTAAAACGGAGGAAAATTTGTGCTCTCTGGAAAAATACCAAACTATTCTCCATAACATGTACATTTTTCAAACTATGAGCAGTCAAACGAAGAGTGGAAATCACTTTTTCTTCAAAGTTAGAGTGGAAGCGGCAGTTAGCTAGAGTGTGAGAAGCAGTAATTCATAACCTTCATTTTTATTTTTAACTCGAGCTCACGGCCAAACCGTAAAAAGGAGACAAATAATTTTTGGTCAAAATATAGACATAGGTGTTGGGATTCATAAAATGTGACGTTGACAGGCGGGGTCTGCACAAAATTTAAACGGGGGGGCCGAGACCGGTGGCAATCCCTGTCTCGCTCCCCATTAAACCTAATGTAATCGTCTTCTTATTTCAAAAGAATCTCACTCTGTGTTCGCACTGAGCTTACTCGCTCATTTTTAGGAATATCTGAATAAAATAAACACTGTCAGAATCTGCCGGCTTCTGTGTCTCTCACGGTGTTCTCGGTTTTTGGACAGGAGTTACGGTTTTCTCACAGTTTGCAATTGTTCGGGACCTTGTCAGAAGCCAAATCCTTTAGAATTTTGAGACATTTTTCAAGGCAGATCCTGAAATCGCCGTAGCAACCGCAGGGCCTTAGCTGACCTTGGCAACCTGTTGCTGGGCAGAATCTGACCTACTTTTTTGTGATTGGCTGAACTGACCTACCTTTTTGTGATTGGCTAATTCTACCTGTCTGTCTGTTTTGCCAGTTAACTGAGGTAGCGGCCGAGCTAGTATTGATACTCTCTCTATATATACATATGAATTATATTGACAGTCTTACTGCTCAAATGCAGGCTGGTGCTTAGAGTTAGTGCATGTTGCTACTGCCTTGTGCTCTGTGTGCTACTCTCTGCTTACATCTACTGTTACACTTGATACTGACCAGTAAGATGTACTTAATACTGCCACAGTAAAAGTTACTTAGTGTTATATGATCAGGGTGACTTTTGAACACTGGAAATAAATTGTGTACTCATCCCGGCAGTTGCCCCGTGGCACTCAAAATTTCCCTGGAATTTTCTAGTGTTTACTTTACAATTCTCTTTTGCCATATTTCGGCGCGTAACTCGTCCCGCAGCTTTGAGAAAACCCCAACAATATATACATCAAAACGTGCGGCTCGATCAGGGGAGGGGTGCTATGACTTTTGGTGTTGAAATTCCAATTTTTCCCAAAGTTATTCCCAAAACAATACAGGCATAATTCTCCATTGGAAATGAATGGGAATTTCTTTTTGAACACAAAATTTCATCTTTTTTCAGAGTCACCTAGCTCTCTTATACTTACACATAGAAATGTGATTCAAACTTTAAAACGAAGGACAACTTGTTCTCTCTTCACAACACTAAACTGTTTTTCCATAACATGTAAACTTTTCAAACTATGAGCAGTCAAACGAGGAGTGGAAATCACTTTTTCTTCAAAGTTAGAGTGGAAGCATTAGTTATTGACACTCTTACTGCTCAAATGCAGGCCAGGCAGGTGTGTGTGTGTCTTTGTGTGTGTGTGTTTTGTACACACTATGTAGTGTGCTAACATTATATGTGAAGTGTAAAGTGCTGTAGTGTCGTGCATAGAGTTAGTGCATGTTGCTACTGCCTTGTGCTCTGTGTGCTACTCTCTGCTGTACTCATCCCGGCAGTAGCCCCGTGGCACTCAAAATTTCCCTGGAATTTTCTAGTGTTTACTTTACAATTCTCTTTTGCCATATTTCGGCGCGTAACTCCTCCCGCAGCTTTGAGAAAACCCCAACAATATATACATCAAAACGTGCGGCACGATCGGGGGAGGGGTGCTATGACTTTTGGTGTTGAAATTCCAATTTTTCCCAAAGTTATTCCCGAAACAAAACAGGCATAATTCTCCATTGGGAATGAATGGGAATTTCTTTTTGAACACAAAATTTCATCTTTTTTCTAGAGTCACCTAGCTCTCTTATACTTGCACATAGAAATGTGATTCAAACTTTAAAACGAAGGAAAACTTGTGCTCTCTTCACAACACTAAACTGTTTTAACATAACATGTAAATTTTTCAAACTATGAGCAGTCAAACGAGGAGTGGAAATCACTTTTTCTTCAAAGTTAAGAGTGGAAGCGGCAGTTATTGACACTCTTACTGCTCAAATGAAGGCCAGGCAGGTGTGTGTGTGTGTGTGTGTGTGTGTGTGTCTATGTGTGTGTGTGTTTTGTACACACTATGTCGTGTGCTAACATTATATGTGAAGTGTAAAGTGCTGTAGTGTCGTGCATAGAGTTAGTGCATGTTGCTACTGCCTTGTGCTCTGTGTGCTACTCTCTGCTGTACTCGTCCCGGCAGTAGCCCCGTGGCACTCAAAATTTCCCTGGAATTTTCTAGTTAGTGCCACGGGGTTCTAGCTCCGAGGCCTTCCACTCCAGAAGCTGGAGAGGAAGGCCTCGGGGCAAAGCCCCGAGGCAACTATTAATCTTCTCCATACTTATTCTTACATCTTCTTCCGCCGTTTTTCGGCGCGTAACTCCTCCCGCAGCTTTGAGAAAACCCCGACAATATATACATCAAAACGTGCGGCTCGATCGGGGGATGGGTGCTATGACTTTTGGTGTTGAAATTCCAAAGTTTCCCAAAGTTATTCCCAAAAAACCGGGAGATTTCTCCATTGGAAATGAATGGGAATTTTTTGAAAAACCCCAAAAATTTCACCTTTTTTCACCTTTTTTCAGAGTCACGTAGCTCGCTCATACGTGCACGTAGAAACGTGATTAAAACTTTAAAACGGAGGAAAACTTGTCCTCTCTGGAAAAATACCGAACTGTTTTTACATAAAATGTAAAATTTTCAAACTATGAGCAGTCAAACGAGGAGTGGAAATCACTTTTTCGTCAAAGTTAGAGTGGAAGCGGCAGTTAGCTAGAGTGTGAGAAGCAGTAATGCATAACCTTCATTTTTATTTTTAACTCGAGCTCACGGCCAAACCGTAAAAAGAAGACAAATAATTTTTTGTCAAAATATAGACATAGGTGTTGGGATTCATAAAATGTGACTTTGACAGGCGGGGTCTGCACACAATTCAAACGGGGGGTCCGAGACCGGCGGCAATATCTGTCTCGCTGCCCATTAAACCTAATGTAATCGTCATCTTTTTTCAAAAGAATCTCACTCTGTGTTCACACTGAGCTTACTCGCTCATTTTAAGGAATATCTGAATAAAATAAACACTGTCAGAATCTGCCGGCTTCTGTGTCTCTCACGGTGTTTTCGGTTTTTGGACAGGAGTTACGGTTTTCTCACAGTTTACAATTGTTCGGAACCTTGTCAGAAGCCAAATTCTTAGAATTTTGAGACATTTTTCAAGGCAGATCCTGAAATCGCCGTAGCAACCGCAGGGCCTTAGCTGACAATGGCAACCTGTTGCTGGGCAGAAACTGACCTACTTTTTTGTGATTGGCTGAACTGACCTACCTTTTTGTGATTGGCTAATTCTACCTGTCTGTCTGTTTTACCAGTTAACTGAGGTAGCGGCCGAGCTAGTATTGATACTCTCTCTATATATATACATATGAATTATACTGACAGTCTTACTGCTCAAATGCAGGCTGGTGTGTGTGTGTGTGTGCGTGCCTGCGTGTGTGTGTGTGAGTACATACTGTGTTGTAGTGCTTAGTTAGTGCATGTTGCTACTGCCTTGTGCTCTGTGTGCTACTCTCTGCTTACATCTACTGTTACACTTGATACTGACCAGTAAGATGTTCTTAATACTGCCACAGTAAAAGTTACTTAGTGTTATATGATCAGGGTGACTTTTGAACACTGGAAATAAATTGTGTACTCGTCCCGGCAGTAGCCCCGTGGCACTCAAAATTTCCCTGGAATTTTCTAGTGTTTACTTTACAATTCTCTTTTGCCATATTTCGGCGCGTAACTCCTCCCGCAGCTTTAGGAAAACCCCAACAATATATACATCAAAACGTGCGGCTCGATCGGGGGAGGGGTGCTATGACTTTTGGTGTTGAAATTCCTATTTTTCACAAAGTTATTCCCAAAACAAAACAGGCATAATTCTCCATTGGAAATGAATGGGAATTTCTTTTTAAACACAAAATTTCATCTTTTTTCAGAATCACCTAGCTCTCTTATACTTGCACATAGAAATGTGATTCAAACTTTAAAACGGAGGAAAACCTGTGCTCTCTCCAAAACACTAAACTGTTTTA
>NC_070586.1:36855602-36858102 GCF_027409825.1 Scomber japonicus | reverse complement strand
ATCTATCTATTTATCTATATTTGTATCTATCTATCTATCTATCTATCTATCTATCTATCTATCTATCTATCTACCTATCTATCTATCTATCTATCTATCTATCTATCTATCTTATCTATCTTATCTATATATTTATATTAATTTCATTAGACTAAATGATTATTAATTCTCAAACACACACAAACATAAATGTGTATCTATCTATCTATCTATCTATCTATCTATCTATCTATCTATCTATCTATCTATCTATCTATCTATCTATCTATCTGTCTATCTATCTATCTATCTATCTATCTATCTGTCTGTCTGTCTATCTATCTATCTATCTATCTATCTATCTATCTATCTTATCCATCTATCTTATCTATCGATGTATCTATCTATCTGTCGGGCTGTCTATCTATCTATCTGTCGGGCTGTCTATCTATCTATCTATCTATCTATCTATCTATCTATCTATCTATCTATCTATCTATCTGTCTGTCTAGCTGTCATCTATCTATCTATCTATCTATCTATCTATCTATCTATCTATCTATCTGTCTAGCTGTCTATCTATCTATCTATCTGTCTATCTATCTATCTATCTATCTATCTATCTATCTATCTATCTATCTATCTATCTATCTATCTAATCTTGATTTAATTTCATTAGACTAAATGATTATTAATTCTCAAATCAGTGATTATGCATGAACTTGCTGAGAATAGACCAATTGAACCATAAAAAGTTAGTTGTAATCCATTTTCTTAGCAGCATCCAAAGAATGGTTGATTTCTAAACACAATTAGCTCAATGTGGTGAATTCTGAACTGTCTGCATGTTTTAGTGTATATCCAACGAGAATAGTGATTCAGTGATTGGTTGCATGAACTTGCTGAGAACAGACGAATAAAGCAATAAAAAAGATAGTTGTAATACATTCTCGTAGCAGAACCCATAGAAAGGTTGATTTCTGAACACAATTAGTTCAATGTGATGAATTCAGATATATCTGAGTGTTTTAGTGTATCTCCAAAATGAATAAGTGATTCAGTGATTAGTTGCATGAACTTGCTGAGAACAGACGAATAAAGCAATAAAAAGATAGTTGTAATACATTCTCGTAGCAGAACCCATAGAAATGTTGATTTCTGAACACAATTAGTTCAATGTGATGAATTCTGATATATCTGAGTGTTTTTACTGTATCTCCAAAGAGAATAAGTGATTCAGTGATTAGTTGCATGAACTTGCTGAGAACAGACGAATAAAGCCATAAAAAGTTAGTTGTAATCCATTCTCTTAGCAGAACCCATAGAATGGTTGATTTCTGAACACAATTAGTTCAGTGTGATGAATTCTGATATATCTGAGTGTTTTAGTGTATATCCAACGAGAATAAATGATTCAGTGATTAGTTGCATGAACTTGCTGAGAACAGACGAATAAAGCAATAAAAAGATAGTTGTAATACATTCTCGTAGCAGAACCCATAGAAATGTTGATTTCTGAACACAATTAGTTCAATGTGATGAATTCTGATATATCTGAGTGTTTTTACTGTATCTCCAAAGAGAATAAGTGATTCAGTGATTAGTTGCATGAACTTGCTGAGAACAGACGAATAAAGCAATAAAAAGTTAGTTGTAATCCATTCTCTTAGCAGAACCCATAGAATGGTTGATTTCTGAACACAATTAGTTCAGTGTGATGAATTCTGATATATCTGAGTGTTTTAGTGTATATCCAACGAGAATAAATGATTCAGTGATTAGTTGCATGAACTTGCTGAGAACAGACGAATAAAGCAATAAAAAGATAGTTGTAATACATTCTCGTAGCAGAACCCATAGAAATGTTGATTTCTGAACACAATTAGTTCAATGTGATGAATTCTGAAATATCTGAGTGTTTTAGTGTATGTCCAAAGAGAATATAGTGATTGAGCGATAAATTGCATAAACGTGCTGAGAATAGACGAATAAAGACATAAACAGTTAGTTGTAATCCATTCTCTTAGCAGAACCCATAGAAAGGTTGATTTCTGAACACAATTAGTTCAATGTGATGAATTCTGATATATTTGAGTGTTTTAGTGTATCTCCAAAATGAATAAGTGATTCAGTGATTAGTTGCATGAACTTGCTGAGAACAGACGAATAAAGCAATAAAAAGATAGTTGTAATCCATTCTCTTAGCAGAACCCATAGAAAGGTTGATTTCTAGACACAATTAGTTCAATGTGATGAATTCTCATATATCTGAGTTTTCTAGTGTATGTCCAAAGAGAATATAGTGATTGAGTGATAAATTGCATGAACTTGCTGAGAAAAGACGAATAAAGCCATAAACAGTTAGTTGTAATCCATTCTCTTAGCAGAACCAATATAAAGGTTGATTTGTAAACACAATTAGTTCAATGTAATGAATTCTGAACTGTCTACATGTTTTATTGTATGTCCAAAGAGAATATCGTGATTTAGTGATTGGTTGCATGAACTTGCTGAGAACAGA
>NC_070586.1:36788102-36803102 GCF_027409825.1 Scomber japonicus | reverse complement strand
CCCTGTCTTCATCACCTGGAGACCTACAGCATCACCTCACCCTGTCTTCATCACCTGGAGACCTACAGCATCACCTCACCCTGTCTTCATCACCTGGAGACCTACAGCATCACCTCACCCTGTCTTCATGACCTGGAGACCTACAGCATCACCTCACCCTGTCTTCATCACCTGGAGACCTACAACATCACCTCAGCCTGTCTTCATCACCTGGAGACCTACAGCATCACCTCACCCTGTCTTCATCACCTGGAGACCTACAGCATCACCTCACCCTGTCCTCATCACCTGGAGACCTACAGCATCACCTCACCCTGTCTTTATCACCTGGAGACCTACAGCATCACCTCACCCTGTCTTCATCACCTGGAGACCTACAGCATCACCTCACCCTGTCTTCATCACCTGGAGACCTACAGCATCACCTCACCCTGTCTTCATCACCTGGAGACCTACAGCATCACCTCACCCTGTCTTCATCACCTGGAGACCTACAGCATCACCTCAGCCTGTCTTCATCACCTGGAGACCTACAGCATCACCTCACCCTGTCTTCATCACCTGGAGACCTACAGCATCACCTCAGCCTGTCTTCATCACCTGGAGACCTACAGCATCACCTCACCCTGTCTTCATCACCTGGAGACCTACAGCATCACCTCAGCCTGTCTTCATCACCTGGAGACCTACAGCATCACCTCACCCTGTCTTCATCACCTGGAGACCTACAGCATCACCTCACCCTGTCTTCATCACCTGGAGACCTACAGCATCACCTCACCCTGTCTTCATCACCTGGAGACCTACAGCATCACCTCAGCCTGTCTTCATCACCTGGAGACCTACAGCATCACCTCACCCTGTCTTCATCACCTGGAGACCTACAGCATCACCTCACCCTGTCTTCATCACCTGGAGACCTACAGCATCACCTCACCCTGTCTTCATCACCTGGAGACCTACAGCATCACCTCAGCCTGTCTTCATCACCTGGAGACCTACAGCATCACCTCACCCTGTCTTCATCACCTGGAGACCAACAGCATCACCTCAGCCTGTCTTCATCACCTGGAGACCTACAGCATCACCTCACCCTGTCTTCATCACCTGGAGACATACATCATCATCTCAGCCTGTCCAGGGTCAGCGAGCCTGGTGTTTCTGCCAGAGATGCAGATTCCCTCCAACATGAAGCACTTAGAGACAGAAGAGTAGTGATACCAAGCTGCTGTGTGGAGATCTGTCACTCACACTGTATTAAAATAAATATGGAAAATAACACATGGGTGTTTGTAATAGAGTAAAATGACTATCTATGTATTATTATCAGTATAAATCAGAACAATCACAATATCAGTAGAAATGATAAACATGTACACAAACATATTTATAAATTACATAGTTAGTTAGTCTTATATAGTTAGATACTCAGTTGTTAGTTGAAGCTTGTTACTCTAAGTGTGTGACACAGAGGAGAGGAGGCATGACTGAAGGGAAATACATTTATTGAGGGGAATAGAACTGAGAGCTGGGGCAGGGGAACTGCTGTGAGGGTTAGGGTCCAGGTCTGAGGAGCAGGGTCCAGGTCTGAGGAGCAGGGTCTGGGATGCCTTTAAAAAGAATAAATACAGAGCTATTATTAGTCTCATGTCATTGTTACTGGATAACTGAGAAGACTGATGTGATGCTACAGTAATGTGTAATGTTAAACATTCATATACAGTCACAATGTAACTGTGTGGAGAAAATAATAATAATAATAATAATAATAATTAATAATATAATAATAATAATAATAATTAATATAATAATAATAAATAACATAATAATAATAATAAATAATAATAATTATTATTATAAATAATAATAATAATAATAAAATAATAAGTATTATTATTATTATTATTATTATTATTATTATTATATTATTAAGTATTATTATTAATAATAATAATAAATAATAATAATAATAATTATTATTAATAATAAAAATAATAATAATAATAAAATAATAAGTATTATTAATAATAATAATAATAATAATAATATTATAATTATTATTATTATATTATACATAATAATAATAATCATAATAATAATAATAATAATAATAATAGAAAAAATGTGCAGATTTTAGTTTAGTTTAGGAAATGAGCAGACCTTGATCTGAATGAAACAAACATCATATTATAGATACTGATAACATGCTGCTCTAAATCAAATCTTGGATGAATAAAGTCAATGTGTTTATCTGTGTATTAATCTGTTTATGTAATAAAACACAACGGAGTAAAAACTAGCAGTAGTTAACAACTGTAAATAATCATATTATGATAGCAAACCTGTGTTTCTATGTCTTCATGTCAGTAAACAAACATATAACATATAGTACTGACTAACTAGACAGTGAGCTGAATGTCAGCAGGTAACGTTATAACACTTTATGTGAAGCAGCGCTGATGTTACTCACCTGTCCGGCAGAGCAGGCAGAGCAGCGTCTGCTGCCTTCACTCCACGCACCTACGCTGGGTATCCTCTGTCCCTTAGCCGGCTCTCCTCTGTCCCTGTGCCGGGTCTCCTCTGTCCCTCCGCCGTAATAAAATCACGCTGATGTGTCAGCTGATGTGTGTGTGTATGTGTGCGTATGTGTGTGTGTGTGTGTGTGTGCGTGCGTGCGTGCGCGCGCAGCATCGCTGTTTTGGAACTTGAATTTGAAGGATGCTTATCAACTGTAGCCTAGCAACCGTGGCACTCAAAATTTCCCTGGAATTTTCTAGTTAGTGCCACGGGGTTCAAGCCCCGAGGCATTCCACTCCAGAAGCTGGAGAGGAATGCCTCGAGCGAAGCCCGAGGCAACTATTAATCTTCTCCATACTTATTCTTCTTCTTTTTCTTCTTCCGCCGTTTTTTGGCGCGTAACTCCTCCCGCAGCTTTCAGAAAACCCCGACAATATATACATCAAAACGTGCGGCTCGATCGGGAAAGAGGTGCTATGACTTTTGGTGTTGAAATTCCAAAGTTTCCCAAAGTTATTCCCAAAAAACCGGGAATATTTCTCCATTGAAAATGAATGGGAATTTTTTTTTAAAAACACAAAATTTCACCTTTTTTCAGAGTCACCTAGCTCTCTCATACGTGCAGGTAGAAACATGATTTAAACTTTTAAACGGAGGAAAACTTGTTCTCTCTGGAAAAATACAAACTATTTTAACATAACATGTAAACTTTTCAAACTATGAGCCGTCAAACGAGGAGTGGAAATCACTTTTTCGTCAAAGTTAGAGTGGAAGCGGCAGTTAGCTAGAGTGTGAGAAGCAGTAATGCATAACCTTCATTTTTATTTTTAACTCGAGCTCACGACCAAACCGTAAAAAGGAGACAAATAATTTTTGGTCAAAATATAGACATAGGTTTTGGGATTCATAAAATGTGAAGTTGACAGGCGGGGTCTGCACAAAATTTAAACGGGGGGGCCGAGACCGGCGGCAATCCCTGTCTCGCTCCCCATTAAACCTAATGTAATCGTCTTCTCTTTTCAAATGAATCTCACTCTGTGTTCACACTGAGCTTACTCGCTCATTTTAAGGAATATGTGAATAAAATAAACACTGTCAGAATCTGCCGGCTTCTGTGTCTCTCACGGTGTTTTCGGTTTTTGGACAGGAGTTACGGTTTTCTCACAGTTTGCAATTGTTCGGAACCTTGTCAGAAGCCAAATCCTTTAGAATGTTGAGACATTTTTCAAGGCAGATCCTGAAATCGCCGTAGCAACCGCAGGGCCTTAGCTGACCTTGGCAACCTGTTGCTGGGCAGAATCTGATCTACCTTTTTGTGATTGGCTGAACTGACCTACCTTTTTGTGATTGGCTAATTCCACCTGTCTGTCTGTTTTACCAGTTAACTGAGGTAGCGGCTGAGCTAGTATTGATACTCTCTCTATATATACATATGAATTATATTGACAGTCTTACTGCTCAAATGCAGGCTGGTGTGTGTGTGTGTGTGTATGTGTGTGTGTGTGTGTGTGTGTGTGCGTGCGTGCGTGCGTGTGTGTGTGTGTGTGTGAGTACATACTGTGTTGTAGTGCTTAGAGTTAGTGCATGTTGCTACTGCCTTGTGCTCTGTGTGCTACTCTCTGCTTACATCTACTCTGACACTTGATACTGACCAGTAAGATGTACTTAATACTGCCACAGTAAAAGTTACTTAGTGTTATATGATCAGGGTGACTTTTGAACACTGGAAATAAATTGTGTACTTGTCCCGGCAGTAGCCCCGTGGCACTCCAAATTTCCCTGGAATTTTCTAGTGTTTACTTTACAATTCTCTTTTGCCAAATTTCGGCGCGTAACTCCTCCCACAGTTTTGAGAAAACCCTGACAATATATACATCAAAACGTGCGGCTCGATCGGGGGAGGGGTGCTATGACTTTTGGTGTTGAAATTCCAATTTTTCACAAAGTTATTCCCAAAACAAAACAGGCATGATCCTCCATTGGAAATGAATGGGAATTTCTTTTTAAACACAAAATTTCATCTTTTTTCAGAATCACCTAGCTCTCTTATACTTGCACATAGAAATATGATTCAAACTTTAAAACGGAGGAAAACTTGTGCTCTCTCCAAAACACTAAACTGTTTTTACATAACATGTAAACTTTTCAAACTATGAGCAGTCAAACGAGGAGTGGAAATCACTTTTTTTTTCAAAGTTAGAGTGGAAGTGTCAGTTATTGACACTCTTACTGCTCAAATGCAGGCCAAGCAGGTGTGTGTTTGTGTGTGTGTGTGTGTGTGTGTGTGTGTGTGTGTGTGTGTGTGTGCTGCAGTGTTGTGCATAGAGTTAGTGCATGTTCATACTGCCTTGTGCTCTGTGTGCTACTCTCTACTGTACTCGTCCCGGCAGTAGCCCCGTGGCACTCAAAATTTCCCTGGAATTTTCTAGTTAGTGCCACGGGGTTCTAGCCCCGAGGCAACTATTAATCTTCTCCATACTTAATATTAATAATATTATTCTTATTCTTCCGCCGTTTTTCGGCGCGTAACTCCTCCCACAGCTTTGAGAAAACCCCGACAATATATACATCAAAACGTGCGGCTCGATCGGGGGAGGGGTGCTATGACTTTTGGTGTTGAAATTCCAAAGTTTCCCAAAGTTATTCCCAAAAAAACGGGAATATTTCTCCATTGAAAATGAATGGGAATTTTTTTTAAAAAACACAAAATTTCACCTTTTTTCAGAGTCACCTAGCTCTCTCATACGTGCACGTAGAAACATGATTTAAACTTTTAAACGGAGGAAAACTTGTTCTCTCTGGAAAAATACAAACTATTTTAACATAACATGTAAGCTTTTCAAACTATGAGCAGTCAAACGAGGAGTGGAAATCACTTTTTCGTCAAAGTTAGAGTGGAAGCGGCAGTTAGCTAGAGTGTGAGAAGCAGTAATGCATAACCTTCATTTTTATTTTTAACTCGAGCTCACGGCCAAACCGTAAAAAGGAGACAAATAATTTTTTGTCAAAATGTAGACATAGGTGTTGGGATTCATAAAATGTGAAGTTGACAGGCGGGGTCTGCACAAAATTTAAACGGGGGGGCTGAGACCGGCGGCAATACCTGTCTCACTCCCCATTAAACCTAATGTAATCATCTTCTTTTTTCAAAAGAATCTCACTCTGTGTTCGCACTGAGCTTACTCGCTCATTTTAAGGAATATCTGAATAAAATAAACACTGTCAGAATCTGCCGGCTTCTGTGTCTCTCACGGTGTTTTCAGTTTTTGGACAGGAGTTACGGTTTTCTCACAGTTTGCAATTGTTCGGGACCTTGTCAGAAGCCAAATCCCTCAGAATTTTGAGACATTTTTCAAGGCAGATCCTGAAATCGCCGTAGCAACCGCAGGGCCTTAGCTGACCTTGGCAACCTGTTGCTGGGCAGAATCTGACCTACTTTTTTGTGATTGGCTGAACTGATCTACCTTTTTGTGATTGGCTAATTCTACCTGTCTGTCTGTTTTGCCAGTTAACTGAGGTAGTGGCCGAGCTAGTATTGATACTCTGTCTCTATATATACATATGAATTATACTGACAGTCTTACTGCTCAAATGCAGGCTGGTGTGTGTGTTTGTGTGTGTGTGTGTGTGTGTGTGTGTGTGTGTGTGTGTACACACTGTGTTGTAGTGATTAGAGTTAGTGCATGTTGCTACTGCCTTGTGCTCTGTGTGCTACTCTCTGCTTACATCTACTGTTACACTCGATACTGACCAGTAAGATGTACTTAATACTGCCACAGTAAAAGTTACTTAGTGTTATATGATCAGGGTGACTTTTGAACACTGGAAATAAATCGTGTACTCGTCCCGGCAGTAGCCCCGGGGCACTCAAAATTTCCCTGGAATTTTCTAGTGTTTACTTTACAATTCTCTTTTGCCATATTTCGGCGCGTAACTCGTCCCGCAGCTTTGAGAAAACCCCAACAATATATACATCAAAACGTGCGGCTCGATCGGGGGAGGGGTGCTATGACTTTTGGTGTTAAAATTCCAACTTTTCCCAAAGTTATTCCCAAAACAAAACAGGCATGATTCTCCATTGGAAATGAATGGGAATTTCTTTTTGAACACAAAATTTCATCTTTTTTCAGAGTCACCTAGCTCTCTTATACTTGCACATGGAAATGTGATTCAAACTTTAAAACAAAGGACAACTTGTTCTCTCTTCACAACACTAAACTATTTTTCCATAACATGTAAACTTTTCAAACTATGAGCAGTCAAACGAGGAGTGGAAATCACTTTTTCTTCAAAGTTAGTGTGGAAGCATTAGTTATTGACACTCTTACTGCTCAAATGCAGGCCAGGCAGGTGTGTGTGTGTGTGTGTGTGTGTGTGTGTGTGTTTGTATACACTATGTTGTGTGCTAATACAGGGTATGTGTGAAGCGTCAAGTGCTGTAGTGTAGTGCTTAGAGTTAGTGCATGTTGCTACTGCCTTGTGCTCTGTGTGCTACTCTCTGCTGTACTCGTCCCGGCAGTAGCCCCGTGGCACTCAAAATTTCCCTGGAATTTTCTAGTTCTGCCTTATTATTCTTCCGCCGTTTTTCGGCGCGTAACTCCTCCGACAGCTTTGAGAAAACCCCGACAATATATACATCAAAACGTGCGGCTCGATCGGGGGATGGGTGCTATGACTTTTGGTGTTGAAATTCCAAAGTTTCCCAAAGTTATTCCCAAAAAACCGGGAATAATTCTCCATTGAAAATGAATGGGAATTTTTTTTTAAAAACACAAAATTTCACCTTTTTTCAGAGTCACCTAGCTCGCTCATACGTGCACGTAGAAACGTGATTAAAACTTCAAAACGGAGGAAAACTTGTCCTCTCTGGAGAAATACAAACTGTTTTAACATAACATGTAAACTTTTCAAACTATGAGCAGTCAAACGAGGAGTGGAAATCACTTTTTCGTCAAAGTTAGAGTGGAAGCAGCAGTTAGCTAGAGTGTGAGAAGCAGTAAACCATAACCTTAATTTTTATTTTTAACTCGAGCTCACGGCCAAACCGTAAAAAGGAGACAAATAATATTTTGTCAAAATGTAGACATAGGTGTTGGGATTCATAAAATGTGACTTTGACAGGCGGGATCTGCACAAAATTTAAACGGGGGGGGCCGAGACCGGCGGCAATACCTGTCTCGCTCCCCATTAAACCTAATGTAATCGTCTTCTTATTTCAAAAGAATCTCACTCTGTGTTCGCACTGAGCTTACTCGCTCATTTTAAGGAATATCTGAATAAAATAAACACTGTGAGAATCTGCCGGCTTCTGTGTCTCTCACAGTGTTTTCGGTTTTTGGACAGGAGTTACGGTTTTCTCACAGTTTGCAATTGT
This sequence comes from Scomber japonicus, assembly GCF_027409825.1. Lineage (NCBI taxonomy): Eukaryota > Metazoa > Chordata > Actinopteri > Scombriformes > Scombridae > Scomber > Scomber japonicus. The sequence continues at coordinate 36,795,211 of NC_070586.1, read as the reverse complement.
TCGGAACCTTGTCAGAAGCCAAATCCTTTAGAATTTTGAGACATTTTTCAAGGCAGATCCTGAAATCGCCGTAGCAACCGCAGGGCCTTAGCTGACCTTGGCAACCTGTTGCTGGGCAGAATCTGACCTACTTTTTTGTGATTGGCTAAACTGATCTACCTTTTTGTGATTGGCTAATTCTACCTGTCTGTCTGTTTTGCCAGTTAACTGAGGTAGTGGCCGAGCTAGTATTGATACTCTCTCTCAATATATATACATATGAATTATACTGACAGTCTTACTGCTCAAATGCAGGCTGGTGTGTGTGTGTGTGTGTGTGTGTGTGTGTGTGTGTGTGTGTGTGTACACACTGTGTTGTAGTGCTTAGAGTTAGTGCATGTTGCTACTGCCTTGTGCTCTGTGTGCTACTCTCTGCTTACATCTACTGTTACACTTGATACTGACTAGTAAGATGTACTTAATACTGCCGCAGTAAAAGTTACTTAGCGTTATATGATCAGGGTGACTTTTGAAGACTGGAAATAAATTGTGTAATCGTCCCGGCAGTAGCCCCGTGGCACTCAAAATTTCCCTGGAATTTTCTAGTGTTTACTTTACAATTCTCTTTTGCCATATTTCGGCGCGTAACTCGTCCCGCAGCTTTGAGAAAACCCCAACAATATATACATCAAAACGTGCGGCTCGATCGGGGGAGGGGTGCTATGACTTTTGGTGTTGAAATTCCAATTTTCCCCAAAGTTATTCCCAAAAAACTGGGAGATTTCTCCATTGGAAATGAATGGGAATTTTTTTTTTAAACCACAAAAATTCACCTTTTTTCAGATTCACCTAGCTCGCTCATACCTGCACGTAGAAACATCATTCAAACTTTAAAACTGAGGAAAACTTGTCCTCTCTGGAAAACTACCAACAGTTTTTACATAACATGTAAACTTTTCAAACTATGAGCAGTCAAACGAGGAGTGGAAATCACTTTTTCGTCAAAGTTAGAGTGGAGGCGGCAGTTAGCTAGAGTGTGAGAAGCAGTAAAACATAGCCTTCATTTTTATTTTTAACTCAAGCTCACGGCCAAACCGTAAAAAGGAGACAAATAATTTTTGGTCAAAATGTAGACATAGGTGTTGGGATTCATAAAATGTGAAGTTGACAGGCAGGGTCTGCACAAAATTTAAACAGGGGGGCCGAGAGTGGCAGCAATACCTGTCTCACTCCTCATTGACTCTAATGTAATCGTCTTTATTTTTCAAAAGAATCTCACTCTGTGTTCACACTGAGCTTACTCGCTCATTTTAAGGAATATCTGAATAAAATAAACACTGTCAGAATCTGCCGGCTTCTGTGTCTCTCACGGTGTCTTCGGTTTTTGGACAGGAGTTACGGTTTTCTCACAGTTTGCAATTGTTCGGGACCTTATCAGAAGCCAAATTCTGGGGCATTTTCAGAATTCTTTCCAAGCAGATCCTGAAATCGCTGTAGCAACCGCAGGGCCTTAGCTGACCTTGGCAACCTGTTGCTGGGCAGAATGTGACCTACTTTTTTGTGATTGGCTAAACTGACCTACCTTTTTGTGATTGGCTAATTCTACCTGTCTGTCTGTTTTGCCAGTTAACTGAGGTAATTCTTTTGAATGGATTAATTCATGTTTACTGAGGACACAATAAATAGTTTTATTGTTTTGTATTGTGGTTATATGATTTGTGGTTTATAAAAAGATTTAACATTTATCAATAGAAGATGAACAAAATGTACATAATATAATTTCACACAACTAAGTAATTTAAAATAAATGATTTGAAGATTTACTTAATAATTTCATTACAGTGATGTTCCTGTCGGTGGAAAAAATGAAGTAGAATTTAATTTATAAGTTTAAATAAATATTATTTATGCTTAAATGTGATAATAACATTAACTTAATATTTTCAAGAACGTTAAGTTGAAAATAAAGTACATTCATAAGAAAAAAATAAATCGTGTACTCGTCCCGGCAGTAGCCCCGTGGCACTCAAAATTTCCCTGGAATTTTCTAGTGTTTACTTTACAATTCTCTCTTGCCATATTTCGACGCGTAACTCGTCCCGCAGCTTTGAGAAAACCCCAACAATATATACATCAAAACGTGCGGCTCGATCGGGGGAGGGGTGCTATGACTTTTGGTGTTGAAATTCCAATTTTTCCCAAAGTTATTCCCAAGAAACCGGGAGATTTCTCCATTGGAAATGAATGGGAATTTTTTGAAAACCCCCAAAAATTTCACCTTTTTTCACCTTTTTTCGGAGTCACCTAGCTCGCTCATACGTTCACGTAGAAACGTGATTCAAACTTTAAAACGGAGGAAAATTTGTCCTCTCTGGAAAAATACAAACTATTTTTAAATAAAATGTAAACTTTTCAAACTATGAGCAGTCAAACGAGGAGTGGAAATCAGTTTTTCTTCAAAGTTAGAGTGGAAGCGGCAGTTAGCTAGAGTGTGAGAAGCAGTAAAACATGACCTCAGTTTTTATTTTTAACTCGAGCTCACAGCCAAACTGTAAAAAGGAGACAAATAATTTTTTGTCAAAATGTAGACATAGGTGTTGGGATTCATAAAATGTGAAGTTGGCAGGCGGGGTCTGCACTAAATTTAAACGGGGGGGCCGAGACCGGAAGCAATACCTGTCTCGCTCCCCATTAAACCTAATGTAATTTTCTTTTTTTTTCAAAAGAATCTCACTCTGTGTTCGCACTGAGCTTACTCACTGATTTTAAGGAATATCTGAATAAAATAAACACTGTCAGAATCTGCCGGCTTCTGTGTCTCTCACGGTGTTTTCGGTTTTTGGACAGGAGTTACGGTTTTCTCACAGTTTGCAATTGTTCGGAACCTTGTCAGAAGCCAAATCCTTTAGAATTTTGAGACATTTTTCAAGGCAGATCCTGAAATCGCCATAGCAACCGCAGGGCCTTAGCTGACCTTGGCAACCTGTCGCTGGGCAGAATCTGATCTACCTTTTTGTGATTGGCTGAACTGATCTACCTTTTTGTGATTGGCTAATTCTACCTGTCTGTCTGTTTTGCCAGTTAACTGAGCTAGTATTGATACTCTCTCTCTATATATATACATATGAATTATATTGACACACCTACTGCTCAAATGCTGGCTTGTGTGTGTGTGTGTGTGTGTGTGTGTGTGTGTGTGTGTGTGTGTGTGTGTGTGTGTGTGTGTGTGTGTGTGTGTGTGTGAGTACACACTGTGTTGTAGTGATTAGAGTTAGTGCATGTTGCTACTGCCTTGTGCTCTGTGTGCTACTCTCTGCTTACATCTACTGTTACACTTGATACTGACCAGTAAGATGTACTTAATACTGCCACAGTAAAAGTTACTTAGTGTTATATGATCAGGGTGACTTTTGAACACTGGAAAGTACCGGCAGTAGCCCCGTGGCACTCAAAATTTCCCTGGAATTTTCTAGTGTTTACTTTACAATTCTCTTTTGCCATATTTCGGCGCGTAACTCCTCCCGCAGCTTTGAGAAAACCCCGACAATATATACATCAAAACGTGCGGCTCGATCGGGGGAGGGGTGCTATGACTTTTGGTGTTGAAATTCCAATTTTTCCCAAAGTTATTCCCAAAACAAAACAGGCATGATTCTCCATTGGAAATGAATGGGAATTTCTTTTTGAACACAAAATTTCATCTTTTTTCAGAATCACCTAGCTCTCTTATACTTACACATAGAAATGTGATTCAAACTTTAAAACAAAGGAAAACTTGTGCTCTCTTCACAACACTAAACTGTTTTAACATAACATGTAAACTTTTCAAACTATGAGCAGTCAAACAAGGAGTGGAAATCACTTTTTCTTCAAAGTTAGAGTGGAAGCATCAGTTATTGACAGTCTTACTGCTCAAATGCAGGCCAGGCAGGTATGGTGTGTGTGTGTGTGTGTGTGTGTGTGTGTGTGTGTGTGTGTGTGTGTGTGTGTGTGTGTGTGTGTGTGTGTGTGTGTGTGTGTGTGTGTGTGCGTGCGTGTGTGTGTGCTGTGGTGTCGTGCATAGAGTTAGTGCATGTTCCTACTGCCTTGTGCTCTGTGTGCTACTCTCTGCTGTACTCGTCCCGGCAGTAGCCCCCGAGGCAACTATTAATCTTCTCCATACTTATTATTATTCTTTTTCTTCCGCCGTTTTTCGCCGCGTAACTCCTCCCACAGCTTTGAGAAAACCCCGACAATATATACATCAAAACGTACGGCTTGATCGGGAAAGAGGTGCTATGACTTTTGGTGTTGAAATTCCAAAGTTACCCAAAGTTATTCCCAAAAAACCGGGAATATTTCTCCATTGAAAATGAATGGGAATTTTTTTTTTAAAACACAAAATTTCACCTTTTTTCAGAGTCACCTAGCTCTCTCATACGTGCACGTAGAAATGTGATTCAAACTTTAAAACGGAGGAAAACTTGTCCTCTCTGGAAAAATACAAACTATTTTAACATAACATGTAAACTTCTCAAACTATGAGCAGTCAAACGAGGAGTGGAAATCACTTTTTCTTCAAAGTTAGAGTGGAAGCGGCAGTTAGCTAGAGTGTGAGAAGCAGTAAACCATAACCTTAATTTTTATTTTTAACTCGAGCTCACGGCCAAACCGTAAAAAGGAGACAAATAATTTTTTGTCAAAATGTAGACATAGGTGTTAGGATTCATAAAATGTGACTTTGACCGGCGGGATCTGCACAAAATTTAAACGGGGGGGCCGAGACTGGCGGCAATCCCTGTCTCGCTCCCCATTAAACCTAATGTAATCGTCTTCTTATTTCAAAAGAATCTCACTCTGTGTTCACACTGAGCTTACTCGCTCATTTTAAGGAATATCTGAATAAAATAAACACTGTCAGAATCTGCCGGCTTCTGTGTCTCTCACGGTGTTTTCAGTTTTTGGACAGGAGTTACGGTTTTCTCACAGTTTGCAATTGTTCGGCACCTTGTCAGAAGCCAAACTTTTTTAGAATTTTGAGACATTTTTCAAGGCAGATCCTGAAATCGCCGTAGCAACCGCAGGGCCTTAGCTGACCATGGCAACCTGTTGCTGGGCAGAATCTGACCTACTTTTTTCTGATTGGCTAATTCTACCTGTCTGCCTAGTAAACTAACCTAGTTAAGCTCTCAGCAATAGTATAGGTGATGACTTTGATTGACACGTGACACTTGGTAGGGGGCCGGGTTTCAGTGAACTCAGCAGGCATGCCCACAGTGTTTGGGAGAAACAGAGACAGATTTTTACACAATTTTGAAGCCTAATTTCACATATTTGGCATTTTTTAATCATTCACATTTGGCAACAACACACCTTTCTGTGGTATGTCAAACTCAGAACACATATTTATTTATTCATACTTAAGACTAATGTTATTACCGCCCACCACATTAACATATGGAAATAGACATAAAAAAATGTAGAAATTTAGAAATACAGATGTAAAATAAATAAATCAATCAATCAATAAATAAATGTAGAACTAAATAAATAAATAAATGAATACATAAATGTGACTGTGTCAGGTCATTTGAATGGAGTGATTAATTCATTCATGTTTACTGTGGACAAAATATTGTATTGTATTGTTCTGTGTTTTAGGGCAAAACTAGAAGAAAAGTTGTTAATATTTCAGTGATCTATTTATAGTATAGTTATAGTTATATTTAAGTTTACAGGTAATATGTATGATTTTATGTACATGTCAGTACTATCATGGTGTAGCTCTGTTCATGGGGGGGGGGGGGGGGGGAGAGGCAGAGGTCAGAGGTCAATGAGCCTGAAACCAGAGAGCTACAGATGAGCAGACTTACAGCTCGTTGTAAGTATGTTAAATAAATAAATTCCCTCCATAAATACTCCTATCCTGTGAAATAAGGTCAGATTACATCAGTGTAACAGCATTACCTCTGAACTGACACTGGCCTCTTTATATAATGTGAAAACTGCATCTGGTCATAATAAAATCTGATTTATGAACTAACACAATATTAACAATCTTCTCATTCCAGGAGATAATTCAGGACCTGGACCTTGAGCAGTCTCATCAGCTGCTGCACTGTCTGATGAGAGACCCAAGCATGATGTTCAACCTACTGTCTTCATCACCTGGAGACCTACAGCATCACCTCACCCTGTCTTCATCACCTGGAGACCTACAGCATCACCTCACCCTGTCTTCATCACCTGGAGACCTACAGCATCACCTCACCCTGTCTTCATCACCTGGAGACCTACAGCATCACCTCACCCTGTCTTCATCACCTGGAGACCTACAGCATCACCTCACCCTGTCTTCATCACCTGGAGACCTACATCATCACCTCACCCTGTCTACATCACCTGGAGACCTACAACATCACCTCACCCTGTCTTCATCACCTGGAGACCTACAGCATCACCTCACCCTGTCTTCATCACCTGGAGACATACAGCATCACCTCACCCTGTCCAGGGTCAGCCAGCCTGGTGTTTCTGCCATGTAAACTTTTCAAACTATGAGCAGTCAAACGAGGAGTGGAAATCACTTTTTCTTCAAAGTTAGAGTGGAAGCATGAGTTATTGACACTCTTACTGCTCAAATGTAGACCAGGCAGGTGTGTGTGTGTGTGTGTGTGTGTCTTTGTGTGTGAGTGTTTGTACACACTATGTTGTGTGCTAATACAGGGTATGTGTGAAGCGTCAAGTGCTGTAGTGTGTGTGTGTGTGTGTGTGTGTGTGTGTGTGTGTGCTGTAGTGTCGTGCATAGAGTTAGTGCATGTTGCTACTGCCTTGTGCTCTGTGTGCTACTCTCTGCTGTACTCGTCCCGGCAGTAGCCCCGTGGCACTCAAAATTTCCCTGGAATTTTCTAGTGTTTACTTTACAAATCTCTTTTGCCAAATTTCGGCGCGTAACTCCTCCCACAGCTTTGAGAAAACCCCAACAATATATACATCAAAACGTGCGTCTCGATCGGGGGAGGGGTGCTATGACTTTTGGTGTTGAAATTCCAATTTTTCCCAAAGTTATTCCCCAAAAAACCGGGAGATTTCTCCATTGAAAATGAATGGGAATTTTTTTTTTAAACCACAAAAAATCACCTTTTTTCAGA
>NC_070586.1:36740602-36743102 GCF_027409825.1 Scomber japonicus | reverse complement strand
TTAGTTGTAATCCATTCTCTTAGCAGAACCCATAGAAAGGTTGATTTCTGAACACAATTAGTTCAATGTGATGATTTCTGATATATCTGAGTGTTTTTACTGTATCTCCAAAGAGAATAAATGATTCAGTGATTAGTTGCATGAACTTGCTGAGAACAGACGAATAAAGCCATAAAAATTTAGTTGTAATCCATTCTCTTAGCAGAACCCATAGAATGGTTGATTTCTGAACACAATTAGTTCAGTGTGATGAATTCTGATATATCTGAGTGTTTTAGTGTATATCCAACGAGAATAAATGATTCAGTGATTAGTTGCATGAACTTGCTGAGAACAGACGAATAAAGCAATAAAAAGATAGTTGTAATACATTCTCGTAGCAGAACCCATAGAAATGTTGATTTCTGAACACAATTAGTTCAATGTGATGAATTCTGATATATCTGAGTGTTTTTACTGTATCTCCAAAGAGAATAAGTGATTCAGTGATTAGTTGCATGAACTTGCTGAGAACAGACGAATAAAGCCATAAAAAGTTAGTTGTAATCCATTCTCTTAGCAGAACCCATAGAATGGTTGATTTCTGAACACAATTAGTTCAGTGTGATGAATTCTGATATATCTGAGTGTTTTAGTGTATATCCAACGAGAATAAATGATTCAGTGATTAGTTGCATGAACTTGCTGAGAACAGACGAATAAAGCAATAAAAAGATAGTTGTAATACATTCTCGTAGCAGAACCCATAGAAAGGTTGATTTCTGAACACAATTAGTTCAATGTGATGAATTCTGAAATATCTGAGTGTTTTAGTGTATGTCCAAAGAGAATATAGTGATTGAGCGATAAATTGCATAAACGTGCTGAGAATAGACGAATAAAGACATAAACAGTTAGTTGTAATCCATTCTCTTAGCAGAACCCATAGAAAGGTTGATTTCTGAACACAATTAGTTCAATGTGATGAATTCTGATATATTTGAGTGTTTTAGTGTATCTCCAAAATGAATAAGTGATTCAGTGATTAGTTGCATGAACTTGCTGAGAACAGACGAATAAAGCAATAAAAAGATAGTTGTAATACATTCTCGTAGCAGAACCCATAGAATGGTTGATTTCTGAACACAATTAGTTCAATGTGATGAATTCTGATATATTTGAGTGTTTTAGTGTATCTCCAAAATGAATAAGTGATTCAGTGATTAGTTGCATGAACTTGCTGAGAACAGACGAATAAAGCAATAAAAAGATAGTTGTAATCCATTCTCTTAGCAGAACCCATAGAAAGGTTGATTTCTAGACACAATTAGTTCAATGTGATGAATTCTCATATATCTGAGTTTTCTAGTGTATGTCCAAAGAGAATATAGTGATTGAGTGATAAATTGCATGAACTTGCTGAGAAAAGACGAATAAAGCCATAAACAGTTAGTTGTAATCCATTCTCTTAGCAGAACCAATATAAAGGTTGATTTGTAAACACAATTAGTTCAATGTAATGAATTCTGAACTGTCTACATGTTTTATTGTATGTCCAAAGAGAATATCGTGAACTTGCTGAGAACAGACGAATAAAGCCCTAAAAAGTTAGTTGTAATACAATATTTTAGCATAACCTATAGAAAGGATGATTTCTAAACACAACGACACACTGCAATACACACACACAAAACAATATACACAACTAAACACAATTAGTTCAATGTGATGAATGAATGAATTAACTTTTTATGGCTTAAATCGTCGTTTCTCCACAAGTTCATGCAACTAATCACTGAACCACTTACATTATCTTTGGACATACACTAAAACACTCAGATATTTCAGAATTCATCACATTGAACTAATTGTGTTTACAAATCAACCTTTATATTGGTTCTGCTAAGAGAATGGATTACAACTAACTTTTTATGGCTTTATTCGTCTATTCTCAGCAAGTTCATGCAATTTATCGCTCAATCACTATATTCTCTTTGGACATACACTAGAAAACTCAGATATTTCAGAATTCATCACATTGAACTAATTGTGTCTAGAAATCAACCTTTCTATGGGTTCTGCTAAGAGAATGGATTACAACTAACTGTTTATGGCTTTATTCGTCTTTTCTCAGCAAGTTCATGCAATTTATCACTCAATCACTATATTCTCTTTGGACATACACTAAAAAACTCAGATATTTCAGAATTCATCACATTGAACTAATTGTGTCTAGAAATCAACATTTCTATGGGTTCTGCTAAGAGAATGGATTACAACTAACTGTTTATGGCTTTATTCGTCTTTTCTCAGCAAGTTCATGCAATTTATCACTCAATCACTATATTCTCTTTGGACATACACTAAAAAACTCAGATATTTCAGAATTCATCACATTGAACTAATTGTGTCTAGAAATCAACATTTCTATAGGTCTGCTAAGAGAATGGAATACAACTAACTTTTTATGGCTTTATTCGTCTGTTCTCAGCAAATTCATGCAACTAATCACTGAATCATT
>NC_070586.1:36685602-36700602 GCF_027409825.1 Scomber japonicus | reverse complement strand
ATGACTTTTGGTGTTGAAATTCCAAAGTTTCCCAAAGTTATTCCCAAAAAACCGGGAATATTTCTCCATTGAAAATGAATGGGATTTTTTTTTTAAAAACACAAAATTTCACCTTTTTTCAGAGTCACCTAGCTCTCTCATACGTGCACGTAGAAACATGATTTAAACTTTTAAACGGAGTAAAACTTGTTCTCTCTGGAAAAATACAAACTATTTTAACATAACATGTAAACTTTTCAAACTATGAGCAGTCAAACGAGGAGTGGAAATCACTTTTTCGTCAAAGTTAGAGTGGAAGCGGCAGTTAGCTAGAGTGTGAGAAGCAGTAAACCATAACCTTCATTTTTATTTTTAACTCGAGCTCACGGCCAAACCGTAAAAAGGAGACAAATAATTTTTTGTCAAAATGTAGACATAGGTGTTGGGATTCATAAAATGTGACTTTGACAGGCGGGATCTGCACAAAATTTTAACGGGGGGGCCGAGACCGGCGGCAATACCTGTCTCGCTCCCCATTAAACCTAATGTAATCGTCTTCTTATTTCAAAAGAATCTCACTCTGTGTTCGCACTGAGCTTACTCGCTCATTTTAAGGAATATGTGAATAAAATAAACACTGTCAGAATCTTCCGGCTTCTGTGTCTCTCACGGTGTTTTAGGTTTTTGGACAGGAGTTACGGTTTTCTCACAGTTTGCAATTGTTCGGGACCTTGTCAGAAGCCAAATCCTTTAGAATTTTGAGACATTTTTCAAGGCAGATCCTGAAATCGCCGTAGCAACCGCAGGGCCTTAGCTGACCTTGGCAACCTGTTGCTGGGCAGAATCTGACCTACTTTTTTGTGATTGGCTAAACTGATCTACCTTTTTGTGATTGGCTAATTCTACCTGTCTGTCTGTTTTGCCAGTTAACTGAGGTAGTGGCCGAGCTAGTATTGATACTCTCTCTCTATATATACATATGAATTATATTGACAGTCTTACTGCTCAAATGCAGGCTGGTGTGTGTGTGTGTGTGTGTGTGTGTGTGTGTGTGTGTGTGTGTGTGTGTGTGTGTGTGTACACACTGTGTTGTAGTGATTAGAGTTAGTGCATGTTGCTACTGCCTTGTGCTCTGTGTGCTACTGTTACACTTGATACTGACCAGTAAGATGTACTTAATACTGCCACAGTAAAAGTTACTTAGTGTTATATGATCAGGGTGACTTTTGAACACTGGAAATAAATCATGTACTCGTCCCGGCAGTAGCCCCGTGGCACTCAAAATTTCCCTGGAATTTTCTAGTGTTTACTTTACAATTCTCTTTTGCCAAATTTCGGTGCGTAACTCCTCCCGCAGCTTTGAGAAAACCCCAACAATATATACATCAAAACGTGCGTCTCGATCGGGGGAGGGGTGCTATGACTTTTGGTGTTGAAATTCCAATTTGTCCTAAAGTTATTCCCGAAACAAAACAGGCATAATTCTCCATTGGGAATGAATGGGAATTTCTTTTTGAACACAAAATTTCATCTTTTTTCAGAATCACCTAGCTCTCTTATACTTGCACATAGAAATGTGATTCAGACTTTAACGAAGGAAAACTTGTGCTCTCTCCAAAACACTAAACTGTTTTAACATAACATGTAAACTTTTCAAACTATGAGCAGTCAAACGAGGAGTGGAAATCACTTTTTCTTCAAAGTTAGAGTGGAAGCGTCAGTTATTGACAGTCTTACTGCTCAAATGCAGGCCAGGCAGGTATGGTGTGTGTGTGTGTGTGTGTGTGTGTGTGTGTGTGTGTGTGTGTCTTTGTGTGTCTTTGTGTGTGAGTGTTTGTACACACTATATTATGTGCTAATACAGGGTATGTGTGAAGCGTCAAATGCTGTAGTGTCGTGCATAGAGTTAGTGCATGTTGCTACTGCCTTGCGCTCTGTGTGCTACTGTTACACTTGATACTGACCAGTAAGATGTACTTAATACTGCCACAGTAAAAGTTACTTAGTGTTATATGATCAGGGTGACTTTTGAACACTGGAAATAAATCATGTACTCGTCCCGGCAGTAGCCCCGTGGCACTCAAAATTTCCCTGGAATTTTCTAGTTAGTGCCACGGGGTTCAAGCCCCGAGGCATTCCACTCCAGAAGCTGGAGAGGAATGCCTCGGGCAAAGCCCGAGGCAACTATTAATCTTCTCCATACTTATTATTATTCTTTTTCTTCTTCCGCCGTTTTTCGGCGCGTAACTCCTCCCACAGCTTTGAGAAAACCCCGACAATATATACATCAAAACGTGCGGCTCGATCGGGGGATGGGTGCTATGACTTTTGGTGTTGAAATTCCAATTTTTCCCAAAGTTATTCCCAAAAAAACCGGGAGATTTCTCCATTGGAAATGAATGGGAATTTTTTGAAAACCCCCAAAAATTTCACCTTTTTTCACCTTTTTTCAGAGTCACGTAGCTCGCTCATATGTGCACGTAGAAACGTGATTAAAACTTCAAAACGGAGGAAAACTTGTCCTCTCTGGAAAAATACCAAACTGTTTTGACATAACATGTAAACTTTTCAAACTATGAGCAGTCAAACGAGGAGTGGAAAACACTTTTTCGTCAAAGTTAGAGTGGAAGCAGCAGTTAGCTAGAGTGTGAGAAGCAGTAAACCATAACCTTAATTTTTATTTTTAACTCGAGCTCACGGCCAAACCGTAAAAAGGAGACACATAATTTTTGGTCAAAATATAGACATAGGTGTTGGGATTCATAAAATGTGACTTTGACCGGCGGGATCTGCACAAAATTTAAACAGGGGGGCCGAGACCGGCGGCAATCCCTGTCTCGCTCCCCATTAAACCTAATGTAATCGTCTTCTTTTTTCAAAAGAATCTCACTCTGTGTTCACACTGAGCTTACTCGCTCATTTTAAGGAATATGTGAATAAAATAAACACTGTCAGAATCTGCCGGCTTCTGTGTCTCTCACGGTATTTTCGGTTTTTGGACAGGAGTTACGGTTTTCTCACAGTTTGCAATTGTTCGGGACCTTGTCAGAAGCCAAAATCTTCTGAATTTTCAGAATTCTTTCCATGCAGATTCTCAAATCACCATAGCAACCGCAGGGCCTTAGCTGACCTTGGCAACCTGTTGCTGGGCAGAATCTGACCTACATTTTTGTGATTGGCTAAACTGATCTACCTTTTTGTGATTGGCTAATTCTACCTTCTGTCTGTTTTGCCAGTTAACCGAGGTAGCATGGCTGCTAGCTCGGCCGCGATAGCGGCCGAAAGCGGCCGAAAGCGCTCAGCGATAGTATAGCTGTTGACTTTGATTGACAGGTGACACTTGGTGTGGGGGGGGGGGGGTTCAGCGAACTCAGCAGGCATGCCCACAGTGTTTGGGAGAGACAGACTCTGATTTTTACACAACTTAGACCTTAAGACTAATGTTATTATCGCCCACCACATTAACATATGGAGACAGACATAAAAAAAATGTGGAAATTTAGAAATACAGAAATAAATAAATGTAAAAATAAATAAATGAATAAATAAATGTGACTGTGTCAGGTCATTTGAATGAAGTGTTTAATTAATTCATGTTTACTGTTGACAAAATATTGTATTGTTTTGTGTTGTAGGGCAAAACTAGGAGAAAAGTTGTTAATATTTGAGTGATATATTTATAGTATTTTGATAGTTATATTTATATTTAAGTTTACAATTAATATGTCTGATTTTATTTATGTGTCATTACTATCATGGTGTAGCTCTGTTCATGAGGGGGAGGAAGAGGCAGAGGTCAGAGGTCAACCAGTTCAATGAGCCTGAAACCAGGAGAGCTACAGGCTCACAGACTTACAGCTGAGTAAGTATGTTGCTTTGCTTGTTTGTATTATTTCATAAATTCCCTCCATAAATACTATCCTGTGAAATAAGGCCAGATTACATCAGTACAGCATTACCTCTGAACTGAAACTGGCTCTACATATAATGTGAAAACTGCATCTGGTCATAATAAATCTGATTTATGAACTAATACAATATTAACAATCTTCTCATTTCAGGAGATAATTCAGGACCTGGACCTTGAGCAGTCTCATCAGCTGCTGCACTGTCTGATGAGAGACCCAAGCATGATGTTCAACCTACTGTCTTCATCACCTGGAGACCTACAGCATCACCTCACCCTGTCTTCATCACCTGGAGACCTACAGCATCACCTCACCCTGTCCTCATCACCTGGAGACCTACAGCATCACCTCACCCTGTCCTCATCACCTGGAGACCTACAGCATCACCTCACCCTGTCTTCATCACCTGGAGACCTACAGCATCACCTCACCCTGTCTTCATCACCTGGAGACCTACAGCATCACCTCACCCTGTCTTCATCACCTGGAGACCTACAGCATCACCTCAGCCTGTCTTCATCACCTGGAGACCTACAGCATCACCTCACCCTGTCTTCATCACCTGGAGACCTACAGCATCACCTCACCCTGTCTTCATCACCTGGAGACCTACAGCATCACCTCAGCCTGTCTTCATCACCTGGAGACCTACAGCATCACCTCACCCTGTCTTCATCACCTGGAGACCTACAGCATCACCTCACCCTATCCAGGGTCAGCCTGGTGTTTCTGCCAGAGATGCAGATTCCCTCCAACATGAAGCACTTAGAGACAGAAGAGTAGTGATACCAAGCTGCTGTGTGTGGAGATCTGTCACTCACACTGTATTAAAATAAATAAGTAAAATAACACATGGGTGTTTGTAATAGAGTAAAATGACTATCTATGTATTATTATCAGTATAAAACAGAACAATCACAATATCAGTAGAAATAATAAACATGTACACAAACATATTTATAAATGACATAGTTAGTTAGTCTTATATAGTTAGATACTCAGTTGTTAGTTGAAGCTTGTTACTCTAAGTGTGTGACACAGAGGAGAGGAGGCATGACTGAAGGGAAATACATTTATTGAGGGGAATAGAAATGAGATATTGAACTGAGAGCTGGGGCAGGGGGACTGCTGTGAGGAGCAGGGTCCAGGTCTGAGGAGCAGGGCTACAGGCCTGAGGATCAGGGTCCAGGTCTGAGGATCAGGGTCTGGGATGCCTTTAAAAAGAATAAATACAGAGCCATTATTAGTCTCATGTCATTGTTACTGGATAACTGAGAAGACTGATGTGATGCTACAGTAATGTGTAATGTTAAACATTCATATACAGTCACAATGTAACTGTGTGGAGAAAATAATAATAAATAATAATAATAATAATAATTAATAATAATAATAAAAACAACAACAACAACAACAACAATAATAATAATAAATAATAATAATAATAATACATAATAATAATAGTAATAATAAATAATAATAATAATAAAAAAAACAACAACAACAACAATAATAATAATGATAATAATAATATAATAATAATAATTAATAACAAACAATAATAATAATCATCATCATCATAATTAATAACAAATAATAATAATAATAATACTTAATAATAATAATAATAATAATAATGATAATGATAATAATGCTCTAATGAAGGCCAGGCAGGTGTGTGTGTGTGTGTGTGTGTGTGTGTGTGTGTGTGTGTGTCTTTGTGTGTCTTTGTGTGTGAGTGTTTGTACACACTATATTATGTGCTAATACAGGGTATGTGTGAAGCGTCAAATGCTGTAGTGTCGTGCATAGAGTTAGTGCATGTTGCTACTGCCTTGTGCTCTGTGTGCTACTGTTACACTTGATACTGACCAGTAAGATGTACTTAATACTGCCACAGTAAAAGTTACTTAGTGTTATATGATCAGGGTGACTTTTGAACACTGGAAATAAATCATGTATTCGTCCCGGCAGTAGCCCCGTGGCACTCAAAATTTCCCTGGAATTTTCTAGTGTTTACTTTACAATTCTCTTTTGCCAAATTTCGGCGCGTAACTCCTCCCACAGTTTTGAGAAAACCCCGACAATATATACATCAAAACGTGCAGCTCGATCGGGGGATGGGTGCTATGACTTTTGGTGTTGAAATTCCAATTTTTCCCAAAGTTATTCCCAAAACAAAATCGTCATGATTCTCCATTGGAAATGAATGGGAATTTCTTTTTAAACACAAAATTTCAACTTTTTTCAGAGTCACCTAGCTCTCTCATACCTGCACATAGAAATGTGATTCAAACTTTAAAACAAAGGAAAACTTGTGCTCTCTTCACAACACTAAACTGTTTTAACATAACATGTAAACTTTTCAAAACTATGAGCAGTCAAACAAGGAGTGGAAATCACTTTTTCTTCAAAGTTAGAGTGGAAGTGTCAGTTATTGACACTCTTACTGCTCAAATGCAGGCCAGGCAGGTGTGTGTGTGTGTGTGTGTGTGTGTGTGTGTGTGTGTGTGTGTGTTTGTGTTGTGTTAATACACACTGTATTGTGCTATCACAGAGTATATGTGAAGTGTAAAGTGATGTAGTGTAGTGCTTAGAGTTAGTGCATGTTGCTACTCTCTGCTTACATCTACTGTTACACTTGATACTGACTAGTAAGATGTACTTAATACTGCCACAGTAAAAGTTACTTAGTGTTATATGATCAGGGTGACTTTTGAACACTGGAAATAAATCGTGTACTCGTCCCGGCAGTAGCCCCGTGGCACTCAAAATTTCCCTGGAATTTTCTAGTGTTTACTTTACAATTCTCTTTTGCCATATTTCGGCGCGTAACTCCTCCCGCAGCTTTGAGAAAACCCCGACAATATATACATCAAAACGTGCGGCTCGATCGGGGGAGGGGTGCTATGACTTTTGGTGTTGAAATTCCAATTTTTCCCAAAGTTATTCCCAAAACAATATAGGCATGATTCTCCATTGGAAATGAATGGGAATTTCTTTTTAAACACAAAATTTCAACTTTTTTTGGAGTCACCTAGCTCCCTCATACCTGCACATAGTAATGTGATTCAAAGTTTAAAACGAAGGAAGACTTGTGCTCTCTTCACAACACTAAACTGTTTTTACATAGCATGTAAACTTTTCAAACTATGAGCAGTCAAACGAGGAGTGGAAATCACTTTTTCTTCAAAGTTAGAGTGGAAGCGGCAGTTAGCTAGAGTGTGAGAAGCAGTAAAATATAACCTTAATTTTCATTTTTAACTCGAGCTCACGGCCAAACCGTAAAAAGGAGACAAATAATGTTTTGTCAAAATGTAGACATAGGTGTTGGGATTCATAAAATGTGACTTTGACACGCGGGGTCTGCACAAAATTTAAACGGGGGGGCCGAGACCGGCGGCAATATCTGTCTCGCTGCCCATTAAACCTAATGTAATCGTCTTCTTTTTTCAAAAGAATCTCACTCTGTGTTCGCACTGAGCTTACTCGCTCATTTTAAGGAATATGTGAATAAAATAAACACTGTCAGAATCTGCCGGCTTCTGTGTCTCTCACGGTGTTTTCGGTTTTTGGACAGGAGTTACGGTTTTCTCACAGTTTGCAATTGTTCGGAACCTTGTCAGAAGCCAAATCCTTTAGAATTTTGAGACATTTTTCAAGGCAAATCCTGAAATCGCCATAGCAACCGCAGGGCCTTAGCTGACCTTAGCAACCTGTCGCTGGGCAGAATCTGATCTACCTTTTTGTGATTGGCTGAACTGATCTACCTTTTTGTGATTGGCTAATTCTTCCTGCCTGTCAGTTAACTGAGCTCATTCATTTGAATGGAGATTAATTCATGTTTACTGAGGACAAAATAAATAGTTTTATTGTTTTGTTTTGTAGTTATATGATTTGTGGTTTTTAAAAAGATTCAACATTTATCAATAGAAGATGAACAAAATGTACATAATATAATTTCATACGTCCAAGAAATTTAAAATAAAATGTGTAATGAAATCTACTCTTTAAATGATTTCAATATTTACTTAATAATTTCATGACAGTGATGTTCCTGTCTTTGGAAAAAATGAAGTAGACTTTAATTAATTGGTGTAAATAAATACTATTTATGCTTAAATATGATCATAATCTTTACTTAATATTTTCAGGGATGTTAAGTTGAGAATAAAGTATATAAGTTTGCCGGTAATATGTCTGATTTTATTTATGTGTCATTATTATCATGGTGTCGCTCTGTTCATGGGGGGGAGGAAGAGGCAGAGGTCAGAGGTCAATGAGCCTGAAACCAGAGAGCTACAGGTGAGCAGACACTGCAGGCTCACACACTTACAGCTGAGTAAGTATGTTGCTTTGCTTGTTTGTATTATTTCATAAATTCCCTCCATAAATACTCCTATCCTGTGAAATAAGGCCAGATTACATCAGTGTAACAGCATTACCTCTGAACTGATGAGAGACCCAAGCATGATGTTCAACCTGTCTTCATCACCTGGAGACCTACAGCATTACCTCACCCTGTCTTCATCACCTGGAGACCTACAGCATCACCTCACCCTGTCTTCATCACCTGGAGACCTACAGCATCACCTCACCCTGTCTTCATCACCCGGAGACCTACAGCATCACCTCACCCTGTCTTCATCACCTGGAGACCTACAGCATCACCTCACTGTGTCTTCATCACCTGGAGACCTACAGCATCACCTCACCCTGTCTTCATCACCTGGAGACCTACAGCATCACCTCACCCTGTCTTCATCACCTGGAGACCTACAGCATCACCTCACCCTGTCTTCATCACCTGGAGACCTACAGCATCACCTCACCCTGTCTTCATCACCTGGAGACCTACAACATCACCTCAGCCTGTCTTCATCACCTGGAGACCTACAGCATCACCCCACCCTGTCTTCATCACCTGGAGACCTACAGCATCACCTCACCCTGTCCTCATCACCTGGAGACCTACAGCATCACCTCACCCTGTCTTTATCACCTGGAGACCTACAGCATCACCTCACCCTGTCTTCATCACCTGGAGACCTACAGCATCACCTCACCCTGTCTTCATCACCTGGAGACCTACAGCATCACCTCACCCTGTCTTCATCACCTGGAGACCTACAGCATCACCTCACCCTGTCTTCATCACCTGGAGACCTACAGCATCACCTCAGCCTGTCTTCATCACCTGGAGACCTACAGCATCACCTCACCCTGTCTTCATCACCTGGAGACCTACAGCATCACCTCAGCCTGTCTTCATCACCTGGAGACCTACAGCATCACCTCACCCTGTCTTCATCACCTGGAGACCTACAGCATCACCTCACCCTGTCTTCATCACCTGGAGACATACATCATCACCTCACCCTGTCTTCATCACCTGGAGACCTACAGCATCACCTCACCCTGTCTTCATCACCTGGAGACCTACAGCATCACCTCAGCCTGTCTTCATCACCTGGAGACCTACAGCATCACCTCACCCTGTCTTCATCACCTGGAGACCTACAGCATCACCTCACCCTGTCTTCATCACCTGGAGACCTACAGCATCACCTCACCCTGTCTTCATCACCTGGAGACATACATCATCATCTCAGCCTGTCCAGGGTCAGCGAGCCTGGTGTTTCTGCCAGAGATGCAGATTCCCTCCAACATGAAGCACTTAGAGACAGAAGAGTAGTGATACCAAGCTGCTGTGTGGAGATCTGTCACTCACACTGTATTAAAATAAATATGGAAAATAACACATGGGTGTTTGTAATAGAGTAAAATGACTATCTATGTATTATTATCAGTATAAATCAGAACAATCACAATATCAGTAGAAATAATAAACATGTACACAAACATATTTATAAATGACATAGTTAGTTAGTCTTATATAGTTAGATACTCAGTTGTTAGTTGAAGCTTGTTACTCTAAGTGTGTGACACAGAGGAGAGGAGGCATGACTGAAGGGAAATACATTTATTGAGGGGAATAGAACTGAGAGCTGGGGCAGGGGAACTGCTGTGAGGGTTAGGGTCCAGGTCTGAGGAGCAGGGTCCAGGTCTGAGGAGCAGGGTCTGGGATGCCTTTAAAAAGAATAAATACAGAGCTATTATTAGTCTCATGTCATTGTTACTGGATAACTGAGAAGACTGATGTGATGCTACAGTAATGTGTAATGTTAAACATTCATATACAGTCACAATGTAACTGTGTGGAGAAAATAATAATAATAATAATAATAATAATTAATAATATAATAATAATAATAATAATTAATATAATAATAATAAATAACATAATAATAATAATAAATAATAATAATTATTATTATAAATAATAATAATAATAATAATAATAATAAAATAATAAGTATTATTATTATTATTATTATTATTATTATTATATTATTAATTATTATTATTAATAATAATAATAAATAATAATAATAATAATTATTATTAATAATAATAATAAAAATAATAATAATAATAAAATAATAAGTATTATTATTAATAATAATAATAATAATAATATAATTATTATTATTATATTATACATAATAATAATAATCATAATAATAATAATAATAATAATAATAGAAAAAATGTGCAGATTTTAGTTTAGTTTAGGAAATGAGCAGACCTTGATCTGAATGAAACAAACATCATATTATAGATACTGATAACATGCTGCTCTAAATCAAATCTTGGATGAATAAAGTCAATGTGTTTATCTGTGTATTAATCTGTTTATGTAATAAAACACAACGGAGTAAAAACTAGCAGTAGTTAACAACTGTAAATAATCATATTATGATAGCAAACCTGTGTTTCTATGTCTTCATGTCAGTAAACAAACATATAACATATAGTACTGACTAACTAGACAGTGAGCTGAATGTCAGCAGGTAACGTTATAACACTTTATGTGAAGCAGCGCTGATGTTACTCACCTGTCCGGCAGAGCAGGCAGAGCAGCGTCTGCTGCCTTCACTCCACGCACCTACGCTGGGTATCCTCTGTCCCTTAGCCGGCTCTCCTCTGTCCTTCCCGGGTCTCCTCTGTCCCTGTGCCGGGTCTCCTCTGTCCCTCCGCCGTAATAAAATCACGCTGATGTGTCAGCTGATGTGTGTGTGTATGTGTGCGTATGTGTGTGTGTGTGTGTGTGTGCGTGCGTGCGTGCGCGCGCAGCATCGCTGTTTTGGAACTTGAATTTGAAGGATGCTTATCAACTGTAGCCTAGCAACCGTGGCACTCAAAATTTCCCTGGAATTTTCTAGTTAGTGCCACGGGGTTCTAGCTCCGAGGCCTTCCACTCCAGAAGCTGGAGAGGAAGGCCTCGGGGCAAAGCCCCGAGGCAACTATTGATCTTCTCCATACTTATTCTTACATCTTCTTCCGCCGTTTTTCGGCGCGTAACTCCTCCCGCAGCTTTGAGAAAACCCCGACAATATATACATCAAAACGTGCGGCTCGATCGGGGGATGGGTGCTATGACTTTTGGTGTTGAAATTCCAAAGTTTCCCAAAGTTATTCCCAAAAAACCGGGAGATTTCTCCATTGGAAATGAATGGGAATTTTTTGAAAAACCCCAAAAATTTCACCTTTTTTCACCTTTTTTCAGAGTCACGTAGCTCGCTCATACGTGCACGTAGAAACGTGATTAAAACTTTAAAACGGAGGAAAACTTGTCCTCTCTGGAAAAATACCGAACTGTTTTTACATAAAATGTAAAATTTTCAAACTATGAGCAGTCAAACGAGGAGTGGAAATCACTTTTTCGTCAAAGTTAGAGTGGAAGCGGCAGTTAGCTAGAGTGTGAGAAGCAGTAATGCATAACCTTCATTTTTATTTTTAACTCGAGCTCACGGCCAAACCGTAAAAAGAAGACAAATAATTTTTTGTCAAAATATAGACATAGGTGTTGGGATTCATAAAATGTGACTTTGACAGGCGGGGTCTGCACACAATTCAAACGGGGGGTCCGAGACCGGCGGCAATATCTGTCTCGCTGCCCATTAAACCTAATGTAATCGTCATCTTTTTTCAAAAGAATCTCACTCTGTGTTCACACTGAGCTTACTCGCTCATTTTAAGGAATATCTGAATAAAATAAACACTGTCAGAATCTGCCGGCTTCTGTGTCTCTCACGGTGTTTTCGGTTTTTGGACAGGAGTTACGGTTTTCTCACAGTTTACAATTGTTCGGAACCTTGTCAGAAGCCAAATTCTTAGAATTTTGAGACATTTTTCAAGGCAGATCCTGAAATCGCCGTAGCAACCGCAGGGCCTTAGCTGACAATGGCAACCTGTTGCTGGGCAGAAACTGACCTACTTTTTTGTGATTGGCTGAACTGACCTACCTTTTTGTGATTGGCTAATTCTACCTGTCTGTCTGTTTTACCAGTTAACTGAGGTAGCAGCCGAGCTAGTATTGATACTCTCTCTATATATACATATGAATTATACTGACAGTCTTACTGCTCAAATGCAGGCTGGTGTGTGTGTGTGTGTGCGTGCCTGCGTGTGTGTGTGTGAGTACATACTGTGTTGTAGTGCTTAGTTAGTGCATGTTGCTACTGCCTTGTGCTCTGTGTGCTACTCTCTGCTTACATCTACTGTTACACTTGATACTGACCAGTAAGATGTTCTTAATACTGCCACAGTAAAAGTTACTTAGTGTTATATGATCAGGGTGACTTTTGAACACTGGAAATAAATTGTGTACTCGTCCCGGCAGTAGCCCCGTGGCACTCAAAATTTCCCTGGAATTTTCTAGTGTTTACTTTACAATTCTCTTCCGCCATATTTCGGTGCGTAACTCCTCCCGCAGCTTTGAGAAAACCCCGACAATATATACATCAAAACGTGCGGCTCGATCGGGGGAGGGGTGCTATGACTTTTGGTGTTGAAATTCCTATTTTTCCCAAAGTTATTCCCAAAACAAAATAGGCATAATTCTCCATTGGAAATGAATGGGAATTTCTTTTTGAACACAAAATTTCATCTTTTTTCAGAATCACCTAGCTCTCTCATACTTGCACATAGAAATGTGATTCAAACTTTAAAACGGTGGAACACTTGTTCTCTCTCCAAAACACTAAACTGTTTTTACATAACATGTAAACTTTTCAAACTATGAGCATTCAAACTAGGAGTGGAAATCGCTTTTTCTTCAAAGTTAGAGTGGAAGCATCACAGTTATTGATACTTTTACTGCTCAAATGCAGGCCAGGCAGGTGTGTGTGTGTGTGTGTGTGTGTGTGTGTGTATTTTGTACACACTGTGTAGTGTGCTAACATATGTGAAGTGTAAAGTGCTGTAATGTTGTGCATAGAGTTAGTGCATGTTGCTACTGCCTTGTGCTCTGTGTGCTACTCTCTGCTGTACTCGTCCCGGCAGTAGCCCCGTGGCACTCAAAATTTCCCTGGAATTTTCTAGTGTTTACTTTACAATTCTCTTTTGCCATATTTCGGCGCGTAACTCCTCCCGCAGCTTTGAGAAAACCCCGACAATATATACATCAAAACGTGCGGCTCGATCGGGGGATGGGTGCTATGACTTTTGGTGTTGAAATTCCTATTTTTCCCAAAGTTATTCCCAAAACAAAATAGGCATGATTCTCCATTGGAAATGAATGGGAATTTCTTTTTGAACACAAAATTTCATCTTTTTTCAGAATCACCTAGCTCTCTCATACTTGCACATAGAAATGTGATTCAAACTTTAAAACGGAGGAAAACTTGTGCTCTCTCCAAAACACTAAACTGTTTTTACATAACATGTAAACTTTTCAAACTATGAGCAGTCAAACGAGGAGTGGAAATCACTTTTTTTTCAAAGTGAGAGTGGAAGCGTCAGTTATTGACAGTCTTACTGCTCAAATGCAGGCCAGGCAGGTATGTGTGTGTCTTTGTGTGTGTCTTTGTGTGTGAGTGTTTGTACACACTATGTTGTGTGCTAATATAGGGTATGTGTGAAGCGTCAAGTGCTGTAGTGTAGTGCTTAGAGTTAGTGCATGTTCCTACTGCCTTGTGCTCTGTGTGCTAATCTCTGCTGTACTCGTCCCGGCAGTAGCCCCGTGGCACTCAAAATTTCCCTGGAATTTTCTAGTGTTTACTTTACAATTCTCTTTTGCCATATTTCGGCGCGTAACTCGTCCCGCAGCTTTGAGAAAACCCCAACAATATATACATCAAAACGTGCGGCTCAATCGGGGGAGGGGTGCTATGACTTTTGGTGTTGAAATTCCAAAGTTTCCCAAAGTTATTCCCAAAACAAAATAGGCATGATTCTCCATTGGAAATGAATGGGAATTTCTTTTTGAACACAAAATTTCATCTTTTTTCAGAATCACCTAGCTCTCTCATACTTGCACATAGAAATGTGATTCAAACTTTAAAACGAAGGAAGACTTGTGCTCTCTTCACAACACTAAACTGTTTTTACATAGCATGTAAACTTTTCAAACTATGAGCAGTCAAACGAGGAGTGGAAATCACTTTTTCTTCAAAGTTAGAGTGGAAGTGTCAGTTATTGACACTCTTACTGCTCAAATGCAGGCCAGGCAGGTATGGTGTGTGTGTGTGTGTGTGTGTGTGTGTGTGTGTGTGTGTGTGTGTGTGTGTGTGCTGTAGTGTCGTGCATAGAGTTAGTGCATGTTGCTACTGCCTTGTGCTCTGTGTGCTACTCTCTGCTGTACTCGTCCCGGCAGTAGCCCCGTGGCACTCAAAATTTCCCTGGAATTTTCTAGTGTTTACTTTACAATTCTCTTTTGCCATATTTCGGCGCGTAACTCCTCCCGTAGCTTTGAGAAAACCCCAACAATATATACATCAAAACGTGCGGCTCGATCGGGGGAGGGGTGCTATGACTTTTGGTGTTGACAATCCAATTTTTCCCAAAGTTATTCCCAAAACAAAACAGGCATAATTCTCCATTGGAAATGAATGGGAATTTCTTTTTGAACACAAAATTTCATCTTTTTTCAGAATCACCTAGCTCTCTCATACTTGCACATAGAAATGTGATTCAAACTTTAAAACGGAGGAAAACGTGTGCTCTCTTCACAACACTAAACTGTTTTAACATAACATGTAAACTTTTA
>NC_070586.1:36658102-36680602 GCF_027409825.1 Scomber japonicus | reverse complement strand
AAAACGTGCGGCTCGATCGGGGGATGGGCGCTATGACTTTTGGTGTTGAAATTCCTATTTTTCCCAAAGTTATTCCCAAAACAAAATAGGCATGATTCTCCATTGGAAATGAATGGGAATTTCTTTTTGAACACAAAATTTCATCTTTTTTCAGAGTCACCTAGCTCTCTTATACTTGCACATAGAAATGTGATTCAAACTTTAAAACGGAGGAAAACTTGTGCTCTCTCCAAAACACTAAACTGTTTTTACATAACATGTAAACTTTTCAAACTATGAGCATTCAAACGAGGAGTGGAAATCACTTTTTTTTCAAAGTTAGAGTGGAAGCATTAGTTATTGACAGTCTTACTGCTCAAATGCAGGCCAGGCAGGTATGTGTGTGTCTTTGTGTGTGTCTTTGTGTGTGAATGTTTGTACACACTATGTTGTGTGCTAATACAGGGTATGTGTGAAGCGTCAAATGCTGTAGTGTCGGGCACAGAGTTAGTGCATGTTCCTACTGCCTTGTGCTCTGTGTGCTACTCTCTGCTGTACTCATCCCGGCAGTAGCCCCGTGGCACTCAAAATTTCCCTGGAATTTTCTAGTGTTTACTTTACAATTCTCTTTTGCCATATTTCGGCGTGTAACTCGTCCCGCAGCTTTGAGAAAACCCCAACAATATATACATCAAAACGTGCGGCTCGATCGGGGGAGGGGTGCTATGACTTTTGGTGTTGAAATTCCAATTTTTCCCAAAGTTATTCCCAAAACAAAACAGGCATAATTCTCCATTGGGAATGAATGGGAATTTCTTTTTGAACACAAAATTTCATCTTTTTTCAGAGTCACCTAGCTCTCTTATACTTGCACATGGAAATGTGATTCAAACTTTAAAACGAAGGACAACTTGTTCTCTCTTCACAACACTAAACTGTTTTTCCATAACATGTAAACCTTTCAAACTATGAGCATTCAAACGAGGAGTGGAAATCACTTTTTAGAGTGGAAGCAATAGTTATTGACACTCTTACTGCTCAAATGCAGGCCAGGCAGGTATGTGTGTGTGTGTGTGTGTATGTTTGTATACACTATGTTGTGTGCTAATACAGGGTATGTGTGAAGCGTCAAGTGATGTAGTGTAGTGCTTAGAGTTAGTGCATGTTGCTACTCTCTGCTTACATCTACTGTTACACTTGATACTGACCAGTAAGATGTACTTAATACTGCCACGGTAAAAGTTACTTAGTGTTATATGATCAGGGTGACTTTTGAAGACTGGAAATAAAGCGTGTAATCGTCCCGGCAGTAGCCCCGTGGCACTCAAAATTTCCCTGGAATTTTCTAGTGTTTACTTTACAATTCTCTTCCGCCATATCTCGGCGCGTAACTCGTCCCGCAGCTTTGAGAAAACGCCAACAATATATACATCAAAACGTGCGGCTCGATCGGGGGAGGGGTGCTATGACTTTTGGTGTTGAAATTCCTATTTTTCCCAATGTTATTCCCAAAACAAAACAGGCATGATTCTCCATTGGAAATGAATGGGAATTTCTTTTTGAACACAAAATTTCATCTGTTTTCAGAATCATCTAGCTCTCTCATACTTACAAATAGAAATGTGATTCAAACTTTAAAACAAAGGAAAACTTGTGCTCTCTTCACAACACTAAACTGTTTTTACATAACATGTAAACTTTTCAAACTATGAGCAGTCAAACGAGGAGTGGAAATCACTTTTTTTTCAAAGTTAGAGTGGAAGCGTCAGTTATTGACAGTCTTACTGCTCAAATGAAGGCCAGGCAGGTATGGTGTGTCTTTGTGTGTGTCTTTGTGTGTGAATGTTTGTACACACTATGTTGTGTGCTAATACAGGGTATGTGTGAAGCGTCAAGTGCTGTAGTGTAGTGCTTAGAGTTAGTGCATGTTCCTACTGCCTTGTGCTCTGTGTGCTACTCTCTGCTGTACTCATCCCGGCAGTAGCCCCGTGGCACTCAAAATTTCCCTGGAATTTTCTAGTTAGTGCCACGGGGTTCAAGCCCCGAGGCATTCCACTCCAGAAGCCGGAGAGGAATGCCTCGGGCAAAGCCCGAGGCAACTATTAATCTTCTCCATACTTAATATTATTTTTTTTCTTTTTATTCTTCCGCCGTTTTTCGGCGCGTAACTCCTCCCACAGTTTTGAGAAAACCCCGACAATATATACATCAAAACGTGCGGCTCGATCGGGGGAGGGGTGCTATGACTTTTGGTGTTGAAATTCCAAAGTTTCCCAAAGTTATTCCCAAAAAACCGGGAATATTTCTCCATTGGAAATGAATGGGAATTTTTTTTTAAAACCACAAAAATTCACCTTTTTTCAGAGTCACCTAGCTCTCTCATACGTGCACGTAGAAACATGATTTAAACTTTTAAACGGAGGAAAACTTGTTCTCTCTGGAAAAATACAAACTATTTTAACATAACATGTAAACTTTTCAAACTATGAGCAGTCAAACGAGGAGTGGAAATCACTTTTTCGTCAAAGTTAGAGTGGAAGCGGCAGTTAGCTAGAGTGTGAGAAGCAGTAATGCATAACCTTCATTTTTATTTTTAACTCGAGCTCACGGCCAAACCGTAAAAAGGAGACAAATAATTTTTTGTCAAAATATAGACATAGGTGTTGGGATTCATAAAATGTGAAGTTGACAGGCGGGGTCTGCACAAAATTTAAACGGGGGGGCCGAGACCGGCGGCAATCCCTGTCTCGCTCCCCATTAAACCTAATGTAATCGTCTTCTCTTTTCAAATGAATCTCACTCTGTGTTCGCACTGAGCTTACTCGCTCATTTTAAGGAATATCTGAATAAAATAAACACTGTCAGAATCTGCCGGCTTCTGTGTCTCTCACGGTGTTTTCGGTTTTTGGACAGGAGTTACGGTTTTCTCACAGTTTGCAATTGTTCGGAACCTTGTCAGAAGCCAAATCCTTTAGAATGTTGAGACATTTTTCAAGGCAGATCCTGAAATCGCCGTAGCAACCGCAGGGCCTTAGCTGACCTTGGCAACCTGTTGCTGGGCAGAATCTGACCTACTTTTTTTGTGATTGGCTAAACTGATCTACCTTTTTGTGATTGGCTAATTCTTCCTGTCTGTCTGTTTTGCCAGTTAACTGAGCTAGTATTGATAGTCTCTCTCTATATATATACATATGAATTATATTGACACTCTTACTGCTCAAATGCTGGCTTGTGTGTGTGTGTGTGTGTGTGTGTGAGAGTGTGTGTGTGAGTACACACTGTGTTGTAGTGCTTAGAGTTAGTGCATGTTGCTACTGCCTTGTGCTCTGTGTGCTACTCTCTGCTTACATCTACTGTTACACTTGATACTGACTAGTAAGATGTACTTAATACTGCCACAGTAAAAGTTACTTAGTGTTATATGATCAGGGTGACTTTTGAACACTGGAAATAAATCGTGTACTCGTCCCGGCAGTAGCCCCGTGGCACTCAAAATTTCCCTGGAATTTTCTAGTGTTTACTTTACAATTCTCTTTTGCCAAATTTCGGCGCGTAACTTCTCCCACAGTTTTGAGAAAACCCTGACAATATATACATCAAAACGTGCGGCTCGATCGGGGGAGGGGTGCTATGACTTTTGGTGTTGAAATTCCTATTTTTCACAAAGTTATTCCCAAAACAAAACAGGCATGATCCTCCATTGGAAATGAATGGGAATTTCTTTTTAAACACAAAATTTCATCTTTTTTCAGAATCACCTAGCTCTCTTATACTTGCACATAGAAATGTGATTCAAACTTTAAAACGGAGGAAAACTTGTGCTCTCTCCAAAACACTAAACTGTTTTTCCATAACATGTAAACTTTTCAAAGTATGAGCAGTCAAACGAGGAGTGGAAATCACTTTTTTTTCAAAGTTAGAGTGGAAGCGTCAGTTATTGACAGTCTTACTGCTCAAATGCAGGCCAGGCAGGTATGGTGTGTGTCTGTGTGTGTGTGTGTGTGTGTGTGTGTGTGTGTGTGTGTGTGTGTGTGTGTGTGTGTGTGTGTGTGTGCTGTAGTGTCATGCATAGAGTCAGTGCATGTTGATACTGCCTTGTGCTCTGTGTGCTACTCTCTGCTTACATCTACTGTTACACTTGATACTGACCAGTAAGATGTACTTAATACTGCCACAGTAAAAGTTACTTAGTGTTATATGATCAGGGTGACTTTTGAACACTGGAAATAAATCGTGTACTCCTCCCGGCAGTAGCCCCGTGGCACCCAAAATTTCCCTGGAATTTTCTAGTGTTTACTTTACAATTCTCTTTTGCCAAATTTCGGCGCGTAACTCCTCCCACAGTTTTGAGAAAACCCCAACAATATATACATCAAAACGTGCGGCTCGATCGGGGGAGGGGTGCTATGACTTTTGGTGTTGAAATTCCTATTTTTCCCAAAGTTATTCCCAAAACAAAATAGGCATGATTCTCCATTGGAAATGAATGGGAATTTCTTTTTGAACACAAAATTTCATCTTTTTTCAGAATCACCTAGCTCTCTTATACTTGCACATAGAAATGTGATTCAAACTTTAAAGCGGAGGAAAACTTGTGCTCTCTCCAAAACACTAAACTGTTTTTACATCAAATGTAAACTTTTCAAACTATGAGCAGTCAAACGAGGAGTGGAAATCACTTTTTTTTCAAACTTAGAGTGGAAGCGTCAGTTATTGACAGTCTTACTGCTCAAATGCAGGCCAGGCAGGTATGTGTGTGTCTTTGTGTGTGTCTTTGTGTGTGAGTGTTTGTACACACTATGTTGTGTGCTAATACAGGGTATGTGTGAAGCGTCAAATGCTGTAGTGTCGGGCACAGAGTTAATGCATGTTCCTACTGCCTTGTGCTCTGTGTGCTACTCTCTGCTGTACTCGTCCCGGTAGTAGCCCCGTGGCACTCAAAATTTCCCTGGAATTTTCTAGTGTTTACTTTACAATTCTCTTTTGCCAAATTTCGGCGCGTAACTCCTCCCACAGTTTTGAGAAAACCCCAACAATATATACATCAAAACGTGCGGCTCGATCGGGGGAGGGGTGCTATGACTTTTGGTGTTGAAATTCCAATTTTTCCCAAAGTTATTCCCAAAACAAAATCGTCATGATTCTCCATAGGAAAAGAATGGGAATTTCTTTTTAAACACAAAATTTCATCTTTTTTCAGAATCACCTAGCTCTCTTATACTTACACATAGAAATTTGATTCAAACTTTAAAACGAAGGAAAACTTGTTCTCTTCTCACAACACTAAACTGTTTTAACATAACATGTAAACTTTTCAAACTATGAGCAGTCAAACAAGGAGTGGAAATCACTTTTTCTTCAAAGTTAGAGTGGAAGTGTCAGTTATTGACACTCTTACTGCTCAAATGCAGGCCAGGCAGGTGTGTGTGTGTGTGTGTGTGTGTGTGTGTGTGTGTGTGTGTGTGTGTGCGTGTGTGTGTGTGTGTTTGTGTTGTGTTAATACACACTGTATTGTGCTATCACAGAGTATATGTGAAGTGTAAAGTGATGTAGTGTAGTGCTTAGAGTTAGTGCATGTTGCTACTCTCTGCTTACATCTACTGTTACACTTGATACTGACTAGTAAGATGTACTTAATACTGCCACAGTAAAAGTTACTTAGTGTTATATGATCAGGGTGACTTTTGAACACTGGAAATAAATCGTGTACTCGTCCCGGCAGTAGCCCCGTGGCACTCAAAATTTCCCTGGAATTTTCTAGTGTTTACTTTACAATTCTCTTTTGCCAAATTTCGGCGCGTAACTCCTCCCACAGTTTTGAGAAAACCCCAACAATATATACATCAAAACGTGCGGCTCGATCGGGAAAGAGGTGCTATGACTTTTGGTGTTGAAATTCCAATTTTTCCCAAAGTTATTCCCAAAACAAAACAGGCATAATTCTCCATTGGAAATGAATGGGAATTTCTTTTTGAACACAAAATTTCATCTTTTTTCAGAATCACCTAGCTCTCTTATACTTGCACGTAGAAATGTGATTCAAACTTTAGAACGAAGGAAAACTTGTGCTCTCTTCACAACACTAAACTGTTTTAACATAACATGTAAACTTTTCAAACTATGAGCAGTCAAACGAGGAGTGGAAATCACTTTTTCTTCAAAGTTAGAGTGGAAGCGGCAGTTATTGACAGTCTTACTGCTCAAATGCAGGCCAGGCAGGTGTGTGTGTGTGTGTGCTGTAGTGTCGTGCATAGAGTCAGTGCATGTTGCTACTGCCTTGTGCTCTGTGTGCTACTCTCTGCTGTACTCGTCCCGGCAGTAGCCCCGTGGCACTCAAAATTTCCCTGGAATTTTCTAGTGTTTACTTTACAATTCTCTTTTGCCATATTTCGGCGCGTAACTCGTCCCGCAGCTTTGAGAAAACCCCAACAATATATACATCAAAACGTGCGGCTCAATCGGGGGAGGGGTGCTATGACTTTTGGTGTTGAAATTCCAAAGTTTCCCAAAGTTATTCCCAAAACAAAATAGGCATGATTCTCCATTGGAAATGAATGGGAATTTCTTTTTGAACACAAAATTTCATCTTTTTTCAGAATCACCTAGCTCTCTCATACTTGCACATAGAAATGTGATTCAAACTTTAAAACGAAGGAAGACTTGTGCTCTCTTCACAACACTAAACTGTTTTTACATAGCATGTAAACTTTTCAAACTATGAGCAGTCAAACGAGGAGTGGAAATCACTTTTTCTTCAAAGTTAGAGTGGAAGTGTCAGTTATTGACACTCTTACTGCTCGAATGCAGGCCAGGCAGGTATGGTGTGTGTGTGTGTGTGTGTGTGTGTGTGTGTGCTGTAGTGTCGTGCATGTCGAGTTAGTGCATGTTCCTACTGCCTTGTGCTCTGTGTTCTACTCTTTGCTGTACTCGTCCCGGCAGTAGCCCCGTGGCACTCAAAATTTCCCTGGAATTTTCTAGTGTTTACTTTACAATTCTCTTTTGCCATATTTCGGCGCGTAACTCCTCCCGCAGCTTTGAGAAAACCCCAACAATATATACATCAAAACATGCGGCTCGATCGGGGGAGGGGTGCTATGACTTTTGGTGTTGAAATTCCAATTTTTCCCAAAGTTATTCCCAAAACAAAACAGGCATAATTCTCCATTGGAAATGAATGGGAATTTCTTTTTGAACACAAAATTTCATCTTTTTTCAGAGTCACCTAGCTCTCTTATACTTGCACATAGAATTGTGATTCAAACTTTAAAACGAAGGACAACTTGTTCTCGCTTCACAACACTAAACTGTTTTTCCATAACATGTAAACTTTTCAAACTATGAGCATTCAAACAAGGAGTGGAAATCACTTTTTCTTCAAAGTTAGAGTGGAAGCGTCAGTTATTGACAGTCTTACTGCTCAAATGCAGGCCAGGCAGGTATGGTGTGTGTGTGTGTGTGTGTGTGTCTTTGTGTGTCTTTGTGTGTGAGTGTTTGTACACACTATATTATGTGCTAATACAGGGTATGTGTGAAGCGTCAAATGCTGTAGTGTCGTGCATAGAGTTAGTGCATGTTGCTACTGCCTTGTGCTCTGTGTGCTACTGTTACACTTGATACTGACCAGTAAGATGTACTTAATACTGCCACAGTAAAAGTTACTTAGTGTTATATGATCAGGGTGACTTTTGAACACTGGAAATAAATCATGTACTCGTCCCTGCAGTAGCCCCGTGGCACTCAAAATTTCTCTGGAATTTTCTAGTGTTTACTTTACAATTCTCTTTTGCCATATTTCGGCGCGTAACTCCTCCCGCAGCTTTGAGAAAACCCCGACAATATATACATCAAAACGTGCGGCTCGATCGGGAAAGAGGTGCTATGACTTTTGGTGTTGAAATTCCTATTTTTCCCAAAGTTATTCCTAAAACAAAATAGGCATGATTCTCCATTGGAAATGAATGGGAATTTCTTTTTAAACACAGAATTTCAACTTTTTTTGGAGTCACCTAGCTCTCTCATACCTGCACATAGAAATGTGATTCAAACTTTAAAAGGAAGGAAGACTTGTGCTCTCTTCACAACACTAAACTGTTTTTACATAGCATGTAAACTTTTCAAACTATGAGCAGTCAAACGAGGAGTGGAAATCACTTTTTCTTCAAAGTTAGAGTGGAAGTGTCAGTTATTGACACTCTTACTGCTCAAATGCAGGCCAGGCAGGTATGGTGTGTGTGTGTGTGTGTGCTGTAGTGTCGTGCATAGAGTTAGTGCATGTTCCTACTGCCTTGTGCTCTGTGTTCTACTCTTTGCTGTACTCGTCCCGGCAGTAGCCCCGTGGCACTCAAAATTTCCCTGGAATTTTCTAGTGTTTACTTGTGTGTGTGAGTACACACTGTGTTGTAGTGATTAGAGTTAGTGCATGTTGCTACTGCCTTGTGCTCTGTGTGCTACTCTCTGCTTACATCTACTGTTACACTTGATACTGACCAGTAAGATGTACTTAATACTGCCACAGTAAAAGTTACTTCGTGTTATATGATCAGGGTGACTTTTGAACACTGGAAATAAATCGTGTACTCGTCCCGGCAGTAGCCCCGTGGCACTCAAAATTTCCCTGGAATTTTCTAGTGTTTACTTTACAATTCTGTTTTGCCAAATTTCGGCGCGTAACTACTCCCGCAGCTTTGAGAAAACCCCAACAATATATACATCAAAACGTGCGGCTCCATCGGGGGAGGGGTGCTATGACTTTTGGTGTTGAAATTCCAATTTTTCCCAAAGTTATTCCCAAAACAAAACAGGCATAATTCTCCATTGAAAATGAATGGGCATTTTTTTTTTAAAACACAAAATTTCACTTTTTTTCAGAGTCACCTAGTTCGCTCATACGTGCACATAGAAACGTCATTCAAACTTTAAAACGAAGGAAAATTTGTCCTCTCTGGAAAAATACAAACTATTTTAACATAACATGTAAACTTTTCAAACTATGAGCAGTCAAACGAGGAGTGGAAATCACTTTTTCGTCAAAGTTAGAGTGGAAGCGGCAGTTAGCTACAGTGTGAGAAGAAGTAATGCATAACCTTCATTTTTATTTTTAACTCGAGCTCACGGCCAAACCGTAAAAAGGAGACAAATAATTTTTGGTCAAAATATAGACATAGGTGTTGGGATTCATAAAATGTGAAGTTGACAGGCGGGGTCTGCACAAAATTTAAACGGGGGGGCCGAGACCGGCGGCAATCCCTGTCTCGCTCCCCATTAAACCTAATGTAATCGTCTTCTCTTTTCAAATGAATCTCACTCTGTGTTCACACTGAGCTTACTCGCTCATTTTAAGGAATATGTGAATAAAATAAACACTGTCAGAATCTGCCGGCTTCTGTGTCTCTCACGGTGTTTTCGGTTTTTGGACAGGAGTTACGGTTTTCTCACAGTTTGCAATTGTTCGGAACCTTGTCAGAAGCCAAATCCTTTAGAATTTTGAGACATTTTTCAAGGCAGATCCTGAAATCGCCATAGCAACCGCAGGGCCTTAGCTGACCTTAGCAACCTGTCGCTGGGCAGAATCTGATCTACCTTTTTGTGATTGGCTGAACTGATCTACCTTTTTGTGATTGGCTAATTCTACCTGTCTGTCTGTTTTGCCAGTTAACTGAGCTAGTATTGATACTCTCTCTCTATATATATACATATGAATTATATTGACACACCTACTGCTCAAATGCTGGCTTGTGTGTGTGTGTGTGTGTGTGTGTGTGTGTGTGTGTGTGTGTGTGTGTGTGTGTGTGTGTGTGTGTGAGTACACACTGTGTTGTAGTGATTAGAGTTAGTGCATGTTGCTACTGCCTTGTGCTCTGTGTGCTACTCTCTGCTTACATCTACTGTTACACTTGATACTGACCAGTAAGATGTACTTAATACTGCCACAGTAAAAGTTACTTAGTGTTATATGATCAGGGTGACTTTTGAACACTGGAAAGTACCGGCAGTAGCCCCGTGGCACTCAAAATTTCCCTGGAATTTTCTAGTGTTTACTTTACAATTCTCTTTTGCCATATTTCGGCGCGTAACTCCTCCCGCAGCTTTGAGAAAACCCCGACAATATATACATCAAAACGTGCGGCTCGATCGGGGGAGGGGTGCTATGACTTTTGGTGTTGAAATTCCAATTTTTCCCAAAGTTATTCCCAAAACAAAACAGGCATGATTCTCCATTGGAAATGAATGGGAATTTCTTTTTGAACACAAAATTTCATCTTTTTTCAGAATCACCTAGCTCTCTTATACTTACACATAGAAATGTGATTCAAACTTTAAAACAAAGGAAAACTTGTGCTCTCTTCACAACACTAAACTGTTTTAACATAACATGTAAACTTTTCAAACTATGAGCAGTCAAACAAGGAGTGGAAATCACTTTTTCTTCAAAGTTAGAGTGGAAGCATCAGTTATTGACAGTCTTACTGCTCAAATGCAGGCCAGGCAGGTATGGTGTGTGTGTGTGTGTGTGTGTGTGTGTGTGTGTGTGTGTGTGTGTGTGTGTGTGTGTGTGTGTGTGCGTGCGTGTGTGTGTGCTGTGGTGTCGTGCATAGAGTTAGTGCATGTTCCTACTGCCTTGTGCTCTGTGTGCTACTCTCTGCTGTACTCGTCCCGGCAGTAGCCCCCGAGGCAACTATTAATCTTCTCCATACTTATTATTATTCTTTTTCTTCCGCCGTTTTTCGGCGCGTAACTCCTCCCACAGCTTTGAGAAAACCCCGACAATATATACATCAAAACGTACGGCTTGATCGGGAAAGAGGTGCTATGACTTTTGGTGTTGAAATTCCAAAGTTACCCAAAGTTATTCCCAAAAAACCGGGAATATTTCTCCATTGAAAATGAATGGGAATTTTTTTTTTAAAACACAAAATTTCACCTTTTTTCAGAGTCACCTAGCTCTCTCATACGTGCACGTAGAAATGTGATTCAAACTTTAAAACGGAGGAAAACTTGTCCTCTCTGGAAAAATACAAACTATTTTAACATAACATGTAAACTTTTCAAACTATGAGCAGTCAAACGAGGAGTGGAAATCACTTTTTCTTCAAAGTTAGAGTGGAAGCGGCAGTTAGCTAGAGTGTGAGAAGCAGTAAACCATAACCTTAATTTTTATTTTTAACTCGAGCTCACGGCCAAACCGTAAAAAGGAGACAAATAATTTTTTGTCAAAATGTAGACATAGGTGTTAGGATTCATAAAATGTGACTTTGACCGGCGGGATCTGCACAAAATTTAAACGGGGGGGCCGAGACTGGCGGCAATCCCTGTCTCGCTCCCCATTAAACCTAATGTAATCGTCTTCTTATTTCAAAAGAATCTCACTCTGTGTTCACACTGAGCTTACTCGCTCATTTTAAGGAATATCTGAATAAAATAAACACTGTCAGAATCTGCCGGCTTCTGTGTCTCTCACGGTGTTTTCAGTTTTTGGACAGGAGTTACGGTTTTCTCACAGTTTGCAATTGTTCGGCACCTTGTCAGAAGCCAAACTTTTTAGAATTTTGAGACATTTTTCAAGGCAGATCCTGAAATCGCCGTAGCAACCGCAGGGCCTTAGCTGACCATGGCAACCTGTTGCTGGGCAGAATCTGACCTACTTTTTTGTGATTGGCTAATTCTACCTGTCTGCCTAGTAAACTAACCTAGTTAAGCTCTCAGCAATAGTATAGGTGATGACTTTGATTGACACGTGACACTTGGTAGGGGGCCGGGTTTCAGTGAACTCAGCAGGCATGCCCACAGTGTTTGGGAGAAACAGAGACAGATTTTTACACAATTTTGAAGCCTAATTTCACATATTTGGCATTTTTTAATCATTCACATTTGGCAACAACACACCTTTCTGTGGTATGTCAAACTCAGAACACATATTTATTTATTCATACTTAAGACTAATGTTATTACCGCCCACCACATTAACATATGGAAATAGACATAAAAAAATGTAGAAATTTAGAAATACAGATGTAAAATAAATAAATAAATCAATCAATAAATAAATGTAGAACTAAATGAATAAATAAATGAATACATAAATGTGACTGTGTCAGGTCATTTGAATGGAGTGATTAATTCATTCATGTTTACTGTGGACAAAATATTGTATTGTATTGTTCTGTGTTTTAGGGCAAAACTAGAAGAAAAGTTGTTAATATTTCAGTGATCTATTTATAGTATAGTTATAGTTATATTTAAGTTTACAGGTAATATGTCTGATTTTATGTACATGTCAGTACTATCATGGTGTAGCTCTGTTCATGGGGGGGGGGGGGGGGAGAGGCAGAGGCAGAGGTCAGAGGTCAATGAGCCTGAAACCAGAGAGCTACAGATGAGCAGACTTACAGCTCGTTGTAAGTATGTTAAATAAATAAATTCCCTCCATAAATACTCCTATCCTGTGAAATAAGGTCAGATTACATCAGTGTAACAGCATTACCTCTGAACTGACACTGGCCTCTTTATATAATGTGAAAACTGCATCTGGTCATAATAAAATCTGATTTATGAACTAACACAATATTAACAATCTTCTCATTCCAGGAGATAATTCAGGACCTGGACCTTGAGCAGTCTCATCAGCTGCTGCACTGTCTGATGAGAGACCCAAGCATGATGTTCAACCTACTGTCTTCATCACCTGGAGACCTACAGCATCACCTCACCCTGTCTTCATCACCTGGAGACCTACAGCATCACCTCACCCTGTCTTCATCACCTGGAGACCTACAGCATCACCTCAGCCTGTCTTCATCACCTGGAGACCTACAGCATCACCTCACCCTGTCTTCATCACCTGGAGACATACATCATCACCTCAGCCTGTCTTCATCACCTGGAGACCTACAGCATCACCTCACCCTGTCTTCATCACCTGGAGACCTACAGCATCACCTCACCCTGTCTTCATCACCTGGAGACATACATCATCACCTCACCCTGTCTTCATCACCTGGAGACCTACAGCATCACCTCACCCTGTCTTCATCACCTGGAGACCTACATCATCACCTCACCCTGTCTACATCACCTGGAGACCTACAACATCACCTCACCCTGTCTTCATCACCTGGAGACCTACAGCATCACCTCACCCTGTCTTCATCACCTGGAGACATACAGCATCACCTCACCCTGTCCAGGGTCAGCCAGCCTGGTGTTTCTGCCATGTAAACTTTTCAAACTATGAGCAGTCAAACGAGGAGTGGAAATCACTTTTTCTTCAAAGTTAGAGTGGAAGCATGAGTTATTGACACTCTTACTGCTCAAATGTAGACCAGGCAGGTGTGTGTGTGTGTGTGTGTGTGTCTTTGTGTGTGAGTGTTTGTACACACTATGTTGTGTGCTAATACAGGGTATGTGTGAAGCGTCAAGTGCTGTAGTGTGTGTGTGTGTGTGTGTGTGTGTGTGTGTGTGTGTGCTGTAGTGTTGTGCATAGAGTTAGTGCATGTTGCTACTGCCTTGTGCTCTGTGTGCTACTCTCTGCTGTACTCGTCCCGGCAGTAGCCCCGTGGCACTCAAAATTTCCCTGTAATTTTCTAGTTAGTGCCACGGGGTTCAAGCCCCGAGGCATTCCACTCCAGAAGCTGGAGAGGAATGCCTCGGGCAAAGCCCGAGGCAACTATTAATCTTCTCCATACTTATTCTTACATCTTCTTCCGCCGTTTTTCGGCGCGTAACTCCTCCCGCAGCTTTGAGAAAACCCCGACAATATATACATCAAAACGTGCGGCTCGATCGGGGGATGGGTGCTATGACTTTTGGTGTTGAAATTCCAAAGTTTCCCAAAGTTATTCCCAAAAAACCGGGAGATTTCTCCATTGAAAATGAATGGGAATTTTTTGAAAAACCCAAAAAATTTCACCTTTTTTCACCTTTTTTCAGAGTCACGTAGCTCGCTCATACGTGCACGTAGAAACGTGATTAAAACTTCAAAACGGAGGAAAACTTGTCCTCTCTGGAAAAATACCAAACTATTTTAACATAACATGTAAACATTTCAAACTGTGAGCAGTCAAACGAGGAGTGGAAATCACTTTTTCGTCAAAGTTAGAGTGGAAGCGGCAGTTAGTTAGAGTGTGAGAAGCAGTAATTCATAACCTTCATTTTTATTTTTAACTCGAGCTCACGGCCAAACCGTAAAAAGGAGACAAATAATTTTTTGTCAAAATGTAGACATAGGTGTTGGGATTCATAAAATGTGAAGTTGACAGGCGGGGTCTGCACAAAATTTAAACGGGGGGGCCGAGACCGGCGGCAATACCTGTCTCACTCCCCATTAAACCTAATGTAATCATCTTCTTTTTTCAAAAGAATCTCACTCTGTGTTCGCACTGAGCTTACTCGCTCATTTTAAGGAATATCTGAATAAAATAAACACTGTCAGAATCTGCCGGCTTCTGTGTCTCTCACGGTGTTTTCAGTTTTTGGACAGGAGTTACGGTTTTCTCACAGTTTGCAATTGTTCGGGACCTTGTCAGAAGCCAAATCCCTCAGAATTTTGAGACATTTTTCAAGGCAGATCCTGAAATCGCCGTAGCAACCGCAGGGCCTTAGCTGACCTTGGCAACCTGTTGCTGGGCAGAATCTGACCTACTTTTTTGTGATTGGCTGAACTGATCTACCTTTTTGTGATTGGCTAATTCTACCTGTCTGTCTGTTTTGCCAGTTAACTGAGGTAGTGGCCGAGCTAGTATTGATACTCTGTCTCTATATATACATATGAATTATACTGACAGTCTTACTGCTCAAATGCAGGCTGGTGTGTGTGTGTGTGTGTGTGTGTGTGTGTGTGTGTGTGTGTGTGTGTGTGTGTGTACACACTGTGTTGTAGTGATTAGAGTTAGTGCATGTTGCTACTGCCTTGTGCTCTGTGTGCTACTCTCTGCTTACATCTACTGTTACACTCGATACTGACCAGTAAGATGTACTTAATACTGCCACAGTAAAAGTTACTTAGTGTTATATGATCAGGGTGACTTTTGAACACTGGAAATAAATCGTGTACTCATCCCGGCAGTAGCCCCGGGGCACTCAAAATTTCCCTGGAATTTTCTAGTGTTTACTTTACAATTCTCTTTTGCCATATTTCGGCGCGTAACTCGTCCCGCAGCTTTGAGAAAACCCCAACAATATATACATCAAAACGTGCGGCTCGATCGGGGGAGGGGTGCTATGACTTTTGGTGTTAAAATTCCAACTTTTCCCAAAGTTATTCCCAAAACAAAACAGGCATGATTCTCCATTGGAAATGAATGGGAATTTCTTTTTGAACACAAAATTTCATCTTTTTTCAGAGTCACCTAGCTCTCTTATACCTGCACATAGAAATGTGATTCAAACTTTAAAACGAAGGAAAACATGTGCTCTCTTCACAACACTAAACTGTTTTAACATAACATGTAAACTTTTCAAACTATGAGCAGTCAAACGAGGAGTGGAAATCACTTTTTCTTCAAAGTTAGAGTGGAAGTGTCAGTTATTGACACTTACTGCTCAAATGCAGGCCAGGCAGGTGTGTGTTTGTGTGTGTGTGTGCGTGTGTGTGTGTGTGTGCTGTAGTGTCGTGCATAGAGTTACTGCATGTTCCGACTGCCTTGTGCTCTGTGTGCTACTCTCTGCTGTACTCGTCCCGGCAGTAGCCCCGTGGCACTCAAAATTTCACTGGAATATTCTAGTGTTTACTTTACAATTCTCTTTTGCCAAATTTCGGCGCATAACTCTTCCCACAGCTTTGAGAAAACCCCGACAATATATACATCAAAACGTGCGGCTCGATCGGGAAAGAGGTGCTATGACTTTTGGTGTTGAAATTCCAATTTTTCCCAAAGTTATTCCCAAAACAAAACAGGCATAATCCTCCATTAGAAATGAATGGGAATTTCTTTTTAAACACAAAATTTCATCTTTTTTCGAAGTCAACTAGCTCTCTCATACCTGCACATAGAAATGTGATTCAAACTTTAAAACGAAGGAAAACTTGTTCTCTCTTCACAACACTAAACTGTTTTAACATAACATGTACACTTTTAAAAGTATGAGCAGTCAAACGAGGAGTGGAAATCACTTTTTCTTGAACGTTAGAGTGGAAGTGTCAGTTATTGACACTCTTACTGCTCAAATGCAGGCCAGGCAGGTATGTGTGTGTGTGTGTGTCTGTGTGTGTGTGTGTGTGAGTGTTTGTACACACTATACAAGTGCTGTAGTGTCGTGCATAGAGTTAGTGCATGTTGCTACTGCCTTGTGCTCTGTGTGCTAGTCTCTGCTGCACTCGTGTTTACTTTACAATTCTCTTTTGCCAAATTTCGGCGCGTAACTCCTCCCACAGTTTTGAGAAAACCCCGACAATATATACATCACAACCTGCGGCTTGATCAGGGGAGGGGTGCTATGACTTTTGGTGTTAAAATTCCAATTTTTCCCAAAGTTATTCCCAAAACAAAACAGGCATGATTCTCCATTGGAAATGAATGGGAATTTATTTTTGAACACAAAATTTCATCTTTTTTCAGAGTCACCTAGCTCTCTTATACCTGCACATAGAAATGTGATTCAAACTTTAAAACGAAGGAAAACATGTGCTCTCTTCACTAAACACTAAACTGTTTTAACATAACATGTAAACTTTTCAAACTATGAGCAGTCAAACGAGCAGTGGAAATCACTTTTTCTTCAAAGTTAGAGTGGAAGTGTCAGTTATTGACACTCTTACTGCTCAAATGCAGGCCAGGCAGGTGTGTGTGTGTGTGTGTGTGTGTGTGTGTGTGTGTGTGTGTGTGTGTGTGTGTGTGTGTTTGTGTTGTGTTAATACACACTGTATTGTGCTATCACAGAGTATATGTGAAGTGTAAAGTGATGTAGTGTAGTGCTTAGAGTTAGTGCATGTTGCTACTCTCTGCTTACATCTACTGTTACACTTGATACTGACCAGTAAGATGTTCTTAATACTGCCACAGTAAAAGTTACTTAGTGTTATATGATCAGGGTGACTTTTGAACACTGGAAATAAATTGTGTACTCGTCCCGGCAGTAGCCCCGTGGCACTCAAAATTTCCCTGGAATTTTCTAGTGTTTACTTTACAATTC
The DNA here is from genome assembly GCF_027409825.1 of Scomber japonicus. NCBI lineage: Eukaryota > Metazoa > Chordata > Actinopteri > Scombriformes > Scombridae > Scomber > Scomber japonicus. The sequence goes on along the minus strand of NC_070586.1, from coordinate 36,663,496 downwards.
TCTTTTGCTAAATTTCGGCGCGTAACTCCTCCCACAGCTTTGAGAAAACCCCAACAATATATACATCAAAACGTGCGTCTCGATCGGGGGAGGGGTGCTATGACTTATGGTGTTGAAATTCCAATTTTTCCCAAAGTTATTCCCAAAAAAACCGGGAGATTTCTCCATTGAAAATGAATGGGAATTTTTTTTTTAAACCACAAAAATTAACCTTTTTTCAGAGTCACCTTGCTCTCTCATACGTGCACGTAGAAACGTCATTCAAACTTTAAAACGGAGTAAACAACCAACCGTAAAAAGGAGACAAATAATTTTTGTTCAAAATGTAGACATAGGTGTTGGGATTCATAAAATGTGACGTTGACAGGCGGGGTCTGCACAAAATTTAATCGGGGGGGGGTCGAGACTGGCGGAAATCCCTGTCTCGCTCCCCACTAACCCTAATGTAATTGTGTCCTTTTTTCAAAAGAATCTCACTCTTTGTTCACACTGAGCTTCCTCGCTCATTTTAAGGAATATGTGAATAAAATAAACACTGTCAGAATCTGCCGGCTTCTGTGTCTCTCACGGTGTTCATCTATCTATCTATCTATCTATCTATCTATCTATCTATCTATCTATCTATCTTATCTATATATCTTATCTATATATCTATATTATTTTCTTTAGACTAAATGATTATTAATTCTAAAATCTTTACTTTGAAAGGCACGTGGCAGACCTTCACACACACGCACAGACACACACAAACATAAATGTGTATCTATCTATCTATCGATGTATCTATCTTTCTATCTATCTATCTATCTATCTATCTATCTATCTATTTATCTATCTATCTATCTATCTATCTATCTATCTATCTATCTATCTATCTATCTGTCTATCTATCTATCTATCTATCTATCTATCTATCTATCTATCTATTTATCTATCTATCTATCTATCTATCTATCTATCTATCTATCTATCTATCTATCTATCTATCTATCTATCTATCTATCTATCTATCTATCTATCTATCTATCCATCTATCTATCTATCTATCCATATATCTATCTAACTATCTTATCTATCTTATCTATATATCTATATTCATTTCATTAGACTAAATGATTATTAATTCTCATATCCTTACTTTGAAAGGCACCTGGCAGACCTTCACACACACACAGATGCACACAAACAAAAATGTGTATCTATCTATCTTTCTTTCTATCTATCTATCTATCTATCTATCTATCTATCTATCTATCTATCTATCTATCTATCTATCTATCTGTCTGTCTGTCTGTCTGTCTGTCTGTCTGTCTATCTATCTATCTATCTATCTATCTATCTATCTATCTATCTATCTATCTATCTATCTATCTATCTATTTATCTCATCTATATATCTATATTAATCTAAATGATTATTAATTCTCAAATCTTTACTTTGAAATGCACCTGGCAGACCTACATACAGACACAGACACACACACAAAAATGAGTATCTATCTATTTTTCTTTCTATCTATCTATCTATCTATATATCTATTTATCTATCTATCTATCTATCTATCTATCTATCTATCAATCTATCAATCTATCAATCTATCAATCTATCTATCTATCTATCTTTCTATCTATCTATCTATCTATCTATCTCATCTATCTATCTATCTATCTATCTATCTATCTATCTATCTAAATTATATAAGACTAAATGATTATTAATTCTCAAATTTTTACTTTGAAAGGCACCTGGCAGACCTTCACACACACACACACAGACACACACATAAAAATGAGTATCAAACTATCTATCTATCTATCTATCTATTCATCTATCTATCTATCTATCTATCTATCTATCTATCAATCTATCTATCTATCTATCTATCTATCTATCTATCTATCTATCTATCTATCTATCTATCTATCTATCTATCTATCGATGTATCTATCTATCTGTCGAGCTGTCTATCTATCTATCTATCTATATATCTATCTATGTATCTATCTATCTATCTATCTATCTTATCTATCTATCTTATCTATCTATCTTATCTATATGTCTATATTAATTTCATTAGACTAAATGATTATTAATTCTCAAATCTTTACTTTGAAAGGCGCTTGGCAGACCTTAACACACACACAAACATAAATGTGTATCTATCTATCTATCTATCCATCTATCTATCTATCTATCTATCTATCTATCTATCTATCTATCTATCGATCGATCGATCTGTCTATCTATCTATCTATCTATCTATCTATCTATCTATCTATCTATCTATCTATATATCTATATATTGATATTAATTTCATTAGACTAAATGATTATTAATTCTCAAATCTTTACTTTGAAAGGCACCTGGCAGACATTCACACACACACACACAGGCACACACAAACATAAATGTGTATCTATCTATCTATCTATCGATGTATCTATCTATCTTTCTATCTATCTATCTATCTATCTATCTATCTGTCTATCTATCTATCTATCTATCTATCTATCTATCTATCTATCTATCTATCTATCTATCTATCTATCTATCTATCTATCTATCTATTTATCTCATCTATATATCTATATTAATCTAAATGATTATTAATTCTCAAATCTTTACTTTGAAATGCACCTGGCAGACCTACATACAGACACAGACACACACACAAAAATGAGTATCTATCTATCTTTCTTTCTATCTATCTATCTATCTATATATCTATTTATCTATCTATCTATCTATCTATCTATCTATCTATCAATCTATCAATCTATCAATCTATCAATCTATCTATCTATCTATCTTTCTATCTATCTATCTATCTATCTATCTCATCTATCTATCTATCTATCTATCTATCTATCTATCTATCTAAATTATATAAGACTAAATGATTATTAATTCTCAAATTTTTACTTTGAAAGGCACCTGGCAGACCTACATACAGACACAGACACATACACAAAAATGAGTATCAAACAATCTATCTATCTATCTATCTATCTATCTATCTATCTATCTATCTATCTATCTATCTATCTATCTATCTATCTATCTATCTATCTATCTATCTATCTATCTATCTATCTGTCGAGCTGTCTATCTATCTATCTATCTATATATCTATCTATGTATCTATCTATCTATCTATCTATCTTATCTATCTATCTTATCTATCTATCTTATCTATATGTCTATATTAATTTCATTAGACTAAATGATTATTAATTCTCAAATCTTTACTTTGAAAGGCGCTTGGCAGACCTTAACACACACACAAACATAAATGTGTATCTATCTATCTATCTATCCATCTATCTATCTATCTATCTATCTATCTATCTATCTATCTATCTATCTATCTATCGATCGATCGATCTGTCTATCTATCTATCTATCTATCTATCTATCTATCTATCTATATATCTATATATCTATATATCTATATATTGATATTAATTTCATTAGACTAAATGATTATTAATTCTCAAATCTTTACTTTGAAAGGCACCTGGCAGACATTCACACACACACACACACAGGCACACACAAACATAAATGTGTATCTATCTATCTATCTATCGATGTATCTATCTATCTTTCTATCTATCTATCTATCTATCTATCTATCTATCTATCTATCTATCTATGTTATCTATATATCTATATTAATTTCATTAGATTAAATGATTATTAATTCTCAAATCTTTACATTGAAAGGCACTTGGCAGACCTTAACACACACACAAACATAAATGTGTATCTATCTATCTATCTATCTATCTATCTATCTATCTATCTATCTATCTATCGATGTATGTATCTATCTGTCTAGCTGTCTATCTATCTATCTATCTATCTATCTATCTATCTATCTATCTATCTATGTATCTATGTATCTATCTATCTATCTATCTATCTATCTATATTATCTATATATCTATATCAATTTCATTATACTAAATGTATATTAATTGTCAAATCTTTATTTTGAAAAGCACCTGGCAGACCTAACACACACACAAACATAAATGTGTATCTATCTATCTGTCTATCTATCTTACTATCTATCTATCTATCTATCTATCTATCTATCTATCTATCTATCTATCTATCTATCTATCTATCTATCTATCTATCTATCTATCTATCGATGTATCTATCTATCTGTCGAGCTGTCTATCTATCTATCTATCTATCTATCTATCTATGTATCTATCTATCTATCTATCTATCTTATCTATCTATCTTATCTATCTATCTTATCTATCTATCTTATCTATATGTCTATATTAATTTCATTAGACTAAATGATTATTAATTCTCAAATCTTTACTTTGAAAGGCACTTGGCAGACCTTAACACACACACAAACATAAATGTGTATCTATCTATCTATCTATCTATCTATCTATCTATCTATCTATCTATCTATCTATCTATCTATCTATCTATCTATCTATCTATCTATCTATCGATCGATATGTCTATCTATGTATCTATCTATCTATCTATCTATCTATCTATCTATCTATCTATCTATCTATCTATCTATCTATCTATCTATCTATATATATATCTATATATTGATATTAATTTCATTAGACTAAATGATTATTAATTCTCAAATCTTTACTTTGAAAGGCACCTGGCAGACATTCACACACACACACACAGGCACACACAAACATAAATGTGTATCTATCTATCTATCTATCGATGTATCTATCTATCTTTCTATCTATCTATCTATCTATCTATCTATCTATCTATCTATCTATCTATCTATCTATCGATCGATCTGTCTATCTATCTATCTATCTATCTATCTATCTATCTATCTATCTAACTATATATCTATATATCTATATATTGATATTAATTTCATTAGACTAAATGATTATTAATTCTCAAATCTTTACTTTGAAAGGCACCTGGCAGACATTCACACACACACACACAGGCACACACAAACATAAATGTGTATCTATCTATCGATCTATCGATGTATCTATCTATCTTTCTATCTATCTATCTATCTATCTATCTATCAATCTATCAATCTATCAATCTATCTATCTATCTATCTATCTATCTATCTATCTATCTATCTCATCTATCTCATCTATATATCTATATTAATCTAAATGATTATTAATTTTCAAATCTTTACTTTGAAAGGCACCTGGCAGACCTACATACAGACACAGACACACACACAAAAATGATTATCAAACAATCTATCTATCTATCTATCTATCTATCGATCGATCTGTCTTTCTATGTATCTATCTATCTATCTATCTATCTATCTATCTATCTATCTATCTATCTATCTATATTATCTATATATCTATATCAATTTCATTATACTAAATGTATATTAA